>NC_088717.1:59464977-59598037 GCF_963576615.1 Watersipora subatra | reverse complement strand
ATATATATATTAATATATATTAATATATATATAATATATATTAATATATATAAATATATTAATATATATATATATATATTAATATATATTAAATATATATTAATATATATAAATATATATTAATATATATAAATATATATTAATATATATTAATATATATTAATATATATAAATATATATAAATATATATTAATATATATTAATATATATTAATATATATTAATATATATTAATATATATAAATATATATTAATATATATAAATATATATTAATATATATTAATATATATTAATATATATTAATATATATTAATATATATAAATATATATTAATATATATAAATATATATTAATATATATAAATATATATTAATATATATAAATATATATTAATATATATAAATATATATTAATATATATAAATATATATTAATATATATAAATATATATTAATATATATTAATATATATTAATATATATTAATATATATTAATATATATTAATATATATAAATATATATAAATATATATTAATATATATAAATATATATTAATATATATTAATACATATATAAATATCGTTTCAAAGTAATTAAGTTAGAAAAGAGAACTCTGGACTTGAAGAGTTGAGTTTACTAAAACCAGATGGTATTTGATATGACTAAAATTTTTCATGGCAGCTATTATTAATGCTGTTTCAGAAACTTTTTAAACAGCCTGAAGAGCACCAAACTCGACACAGCATTGTAGTTGCAATAAGAAACTCTAGTCATATCAGCCACCATCTAGTTTCATATATATGTGTATACTAGCTATGCTACCCGGCGTTGCCTGGGTATTAAAAATTAGCTTATAAACAATGAGAGGTAATGAGAGTTGCCTGCCATTTGCTATTAGCCTGGCACATTGCCAATGGATAATTTGAGTAAGCTTCCGAATAAGAGCTACCACTTCTCATGTTACGCCATCACTTTGCGTCGTGATCGAAGCGGTAGCCTATTTGCTCTCATATAGCGGCATTTATTGCCTCGTGTGGCTTAGTAAGGTGTCGGAATGGCGAACGGGAGGTTTCAAGATTAAATCTTCTGCTTTACGGATTCTATATTCCAAGATTTTAATAGCTATAGATAGATATATATATATATAATGACGGATGACCAACATTCAGAAATATATAAAGGTTTATAGATATAAATGTGTGTGCAATGTTCACATCATGTTTTCATATATCTGTTTGTATGTATAGATGTGTATACAATGTACACATCATGTTTTTAACTATATGTACACGTATATGTGTAGATGTGTATACAATGTACACATCATGTTTTTAACTATATGTACATGTATATGTATAGATGTGTATACAATGTACGTTTATGTTTATATTTGTTTATTTGTTATATCGCATATAATTATAACTGTTTTCTTCCAGACAGCATTAATGAGGGCCCTGGTGAACTATAACATCACAGCAATAACCTGTAAGAACGCTTATGACAAAACACCTTTTCAAGTTGCACTCATGGGAAAGCAGAAGGCAACGGCTGGGTTCCTTCTTGGTAAACAGTGGAGCAGAATTCAGGTGCGCTGCTGATAACTTAGACATCGCAAGAACGGTGTCAAACAGTAGAGTTATCTAACAATGGAGTTGTCTAAGAATAGAATTCTTTAACAATAGAGTTTAATAGCAATAGATCTTTCTAACAATTGAGCTGTCTAGCAATAGAGTTGTTTAAGAATAGAGTTGTCTAAGAATAGAGTTGTTTAATAATACAGTTTATTAACAATAGAGTTGTTTAACAATAGACTTGTCTAATAGTACAAGTGTCCACCAATAGAGTTGTCCAACAATAGAGTTGTCCAAGAGTAGAGTTGTTCAAGAGTAGAGTTGTCCAACAATAGAGCTGGCCAATAATAGAGTTGTCCAACAATAGAGTTGTCTAACAATAGAGTTGTTCAACCATAGAGCTGTTCAAAAATAGAGTTGTTTCACAATAGGGTTGTTTAATAATAGAGTTGTTTAACAATAGAGTTGTTTAACACTAGAGTTGTTTTCCAATAAAGTTGTCTTACAATGGAGTTGTTTACCAATAGAGTTGTCTTACAATGGAGTTGTTTATCAACAGAATTGTCTAGCAGTAGGGTTGTTTAACAATAGAGTTGTTTAGCAATAGAGTTGTTTAGCAATAGAGTTGTTTAGCAATAGAGTTTTTTAGCAATAGAGTTGTATAGGAAACTATGTCGCTAGTATTTGATGATATGAATGTTTTGTAGTATGGACCAGTGGCCAATGGAATATCACTACCACTGAACATATATTCAAAAATGAAAAACTGGTGCGAAAGAGCCAAAGATAGAAATTACCATAACAATGGCCCCAGTCGGTCGACCTTAAAGAGACGCCCGTATATCACAATGGGAGGAACTTTAGTAGGTGAGCTCCTCGTGATCATACACTGCAGGCATACTCCACACCATCCTTTGATAAAATATCATCTTGGCTAGCATTGTACTCTCAATATATATAAAGCGCTCGTCGATGTACTATTACATGTATATCAGCATTACTCAAGGCACTATATATCATAATACAATATATTGCATTAGCTTCAATTACAATCTTAACACAGATATCCTATATATATATAGTACATACATGTAAGTATATATATATATATATATATATATATATATATATATATATATATATATATATATATATATATATATATATAGTACATACATGTAAGTCATTTAGGATATTATAACCTACTATTCTCAGTTGGATAGGAATATGCTATTATATGACATAACAAATAATATATGTGGCTGATATCAGTTCGAATTATATTAGCTTATCACGCAACCATGATACTTGCGTAAAGTTACTAACTATTATCTCTGCATCAGGTATCGGAGTGCTCGTAGATGGCTACTCTTCTTCTCTCATGAACGGCCGGTCAACCCCGACCCAAGAAAAGAAAATTGACAGGTCGTTCCTCATTCTCCCCTCTGACAAAGAAAAGCCTCCTCCCAAACAGTACTTCAAAGCAGTCACAAATGCAACAAAAGGGGGCAAGCAGAGCCGAACCAAAATTTCAAATCTTGCTCAACGAGGAGGTACATTAGCAACACTTCGTATGGTTTCCTTCTCTTTGCTCATTATTTGAATGCGCTGTTTTATTACAAATTCGGTTACAGGGAGGCAGGCCTCTCGATCTGACGGCATTGTTGAAGAGGACATCCAGACGGTGAGACTGGTGAACCAGGACACAGCCCTTTCCAAATTGGAGGAGGCTGTTGTAGAAGATATGGACATGGAGGAGCGAATGCATAGCCTGCGCTCCACCAATTCTAGAGGTAAGAAGCTTTCTATATCGCTTTTTCATGTTTATTTGTTGATCTTGTTGCAGTAGATATGCCAGAAACATACATTTTATAATTAAGTTTTACTATCAACACTTATATGACTGTCCAAGTATTACCAACTTCATGGCCACGCCTTAGCTATATGCATTCTGCTCAAGGGCCCCTCTGCTGTCAGTTACATCATTGATGTGCCCTGTTCTCTCTGTGCAGAAAACCTTCAACTAGAGACAGATGAGGCTGCACGAACTGGTAGGCTGACGAGTGCATATCTTAGACAATTTGTCCTCTTGTCTCGCTACGCGTCTCGCTATCTTCACGCTTAGCCTAATGCTAGACTGTGTGCTGCACTTCAATTTTTGCTTTCCTTTCAAAACCTCTCTCTTTGTGAAAGTGAATATACTTTGTAGTTTAGTGCACGCAAAGGTTATCATAGCGGTCTCGATGTATAATTATGGAAGACTGGCTTCAACTGCTATCGGGACTTTACTTACCGTGTAGTTTTGTTCAAATCATTGCTGGTCGTTGCTATGTAACTGTCGATGGTTCTGACAAAGCCAAGAGCTAGTTACAAAACAACCGCTCTTTGAACACTATGGTACTACGGCAACACTAAACAAATTCCATACAAAACCACCATGGACAAAGACAAAACTACGGCATGAAATAAAAGCACCTCAATATATCAACAACTTTATGCTTCATCCGCAATCTACTGCTTGCTTATAACATAATAATAATAGTTTATTTTTTACCTACAAAGCTGTGCCTTACTTCACTAATTTCTAACATTTTGTTTATTTTTAAGAAACTCATACATTCGCTAGTAAAATATTCAGTTCACCTCTAATATTAGTTGGCACTTTGCCAAATGTCACGTATACCTTTATGTAGAGCCGTTGTTTGTCAAGATTTCACTGAACACACCGTTTAGTTGAGTGAAGAAAAGCTAAAAAATTACAACATTATAAATATTCAACAAACAACTTACCTCACCATCTTTCCTGATCGCAAATGTTCATTTACAGCGGGTAAAAAACGAGCAAAGGGGCCATCAACAGCTGCAACAACTGTGGATTCAAGCAAATTACCACAGCTGCCAGATCGGAAAACATCAAAGACTTTGGGTAATTATCAATAGGAAGAGTAGCAAACTGATCATTAAGAAATGTTTTAAGAAAATATAGGTAGCTGTACGGTGAAGAGATTATCCAATGCTAACTGAAACACCAAATCAAAATTATTGCCTCAATGCTCAATTTTCAAAAGAGCAGACAACTCTTTGGTTAAGAAAGTATATGTTATTGCGGTCTGCTGAACATAATGAACTCTGAATATTTGTCTGAACCCATAATTTTAAAAATAATTTAGTTTAAACATTTGGTATAATTCTCTCAATATATCTACTAACAGCATTGAGTTAGCCTGAGGAGCCAACTGGAAGCAGCTACAAGACTAGCTCTCAGGCCAAGAAAGCTATTTTTATTTGTGTCAGAACAGTTTTACATGTTTTATAAAGGCAATAAAGAGAATGAAGGCCATTACATTGAAACAGGAAAAGAAGATCGTAGCAAAGGGAAAGGAAAGTCAAAAACTGAGGAGAAGAAAGAAAGAATGGTGAGTGAATATTATTATTATATTATCAGCAAAACTTGCTTTTCGAAACGCTTACATAAACAATGTTCATGTGGAGTTATACATTCATAAAAAGGTTGAGAGAAATGAGTTGAGCTAACAATAATATACTGTTTCAATAACAACTTACAAGCCACATCTAAGCTCATAAACCGATTTGGATAGCTAAGAAATATTTAGTATCATCTACACGAAGAAAGAATATGAACACCCTTTCGAGGTACATTTTAATGTCTCAGGGAAGCACCAAGAGAGACGGTATGATCAGAAAAACAATATGAGCTGAAATTATATTGAAAAAAATAAAAATATACATATTCAGACAAAAAGCATGACATTGATTGGGGTATTGTTATTCTGAAATTTAGATTGGCCCTTCAAATCGCCATTCATAGAAAACTACAGATATTTTTTAAGGTTGACTTGCAACAAATTTCACATTACAGTTATTTGGTATCATAAAGTTCACCATGTCTTACTCTGCTGTGTTGTAGGTGCAAAATATGTAGAAATGTGATTACGAGCTCTTAGAAGCTCAAAACGAACAGTTAATCGCAGCCATCACGAAAACGCATAGGTTGGCATCCCTCTCCAAAACAGCCCAAATGGGACGTAGTTGAAAACGGTGTGCCTCTGTTTACCCTTTCATGCAAACACATTCGTCGAAATATTTTCACAAATATATTTCATGCATTCAATAAAGCCATGTCTATTGTCCTTATGCGTCTGTTTCATTATCATTGTAATGCTATTACTTTGAACAATAGTATCTCAAAGCCTAACCTAAAAATTAGTTTAATTTTTTAAACCTTAGCTCGAAAGAGTGCATATCATCCTCTAATAAACACGAGGAGCCTAATGGTCACCTGTGATAACCAGAAAATGCTGCAGAAATTGTTCGCGCCATTCGGCAGGAAATATGGGTGACATGATCAGATTGCGACTAGATGATTAGACCAAGCCGAAACGAAAATGTAAAGTAGCGAACATCTAAGTTTGATAAGGGCTTCCCGGTAGAACCCAAAGTGTTTATCATAAACTAGCCCTACGAGATGTTTTTATTGGGCCTTTTATTGGCCTTTTATTTCACGTGAGAACATCACTTGTTAAAACAATAACCACGTCGATTTGAGTACGTTATCGAAATAGAGGGATTGCAACCTACGGCGTTTTCATGATGGCTGCGATTAACTGTTCATTTTTGAGCTTTTAAGAGCTTGTAATCACATTTCCACATATTTGGCACCTACAACACAACAGAGTAAGACATGGTGAATCTTTTGATACCAAATAACTGTAATGTGAATTTTGTTACGAGTCAACTTTTAAAGCAGTTGTTGGTGGGTGATATAAACAGTAGAAATTTTGGACAAAAACCATTGATTCATCGCCATGACTTGTGGCAAGTAAGAACTTACGAGACTCAGTGCTCCTTCTGATCAGCCTAAAGGTAGCCTGTGTCTCTGTAAATCTGTATCTTTACAGTTCATAGACCTCTACAAAGGGTTCATGCTATAACTAATGAGTAAAATGAATGGTGGTAAGTTGGAGAGCAATGATGTTGATTATTGCCATGAGAAGATAAACACTGATTTTTATATAACTTTATTGTGAACCAATTATCTATATAACTATATAAAAATTGTAATTTAATCATTTGGTGAATTGCTCGAGTTAATTTGCTTATTTGTTCTAATTGCACAGCGCTCAGCCATAGCCAGTTATAACAGCTTTTACATACTGCTCTAGGCTCTTCTATTAGCCAATACTTGTGTCCTTTAGACTAGTAAGGCTACATTCACTAGATGTACATGTATATAGGCTAGTTGCATGGAGTGAGTTCATTTCACTCCATGTTAAGACTCTGTTGATCTATTCTTCACATAAATGAGGAATACAGTATTCCTTGAATGATCTATCAAGGTAGTATAATTTGTAATCTATATATATACTAGAAATTCCCCTGTCATGCAGCCCACTACCAAAGTGATATTGGAAAAAAGCAAGGGTATTGATGGTTGAGAAATGCAATATTAGCAGTCAAATGGCACTGCAATGCAATAGGATAACTGCAATAGTAGCTGTAATGTACTGGGTGTGGGTGTTATTATGTACTACAAGCAGCAATAATAAAAGGAAAAGATTATATGTTTATATCTCTCCCCCTACAATAGGAGAAATGCAATATTAGAAGTAAAATGCACTGATATTATTAGAATAACCAATATTATTAATATAGTAATAATAGAAAACCAATGCACAATTTTGTTTATATTTCAAAACCTCATAGCTAACAATATTAAGAAGTTGTGATATTTATATAGATTTTTAGTAAATCTATTTAACAAAACTATTTAGAAAAAATAATAACAGTAACATATTGCCCATCATCGATGTTGTTAGTGTGACTATAACACTTCAATAGTCATCCAAACTTATAATTAAATATTGTAATAATCTCATAAGAATCGTTAGAAAAAATATCATCGTCATTTTCTTTACTTTCACTGCTTTGGACATCAGTTAAAATACCAAAGTACTGAAAAGTGTCCAAAATGTCAGTTACTTTGAAATCGGCAAAGAAAAACGATTATATTTCAGTACTTCTACGTTAATTACAGAAACCTTCGGCATTTCGACAATAATATAGACTGGTGAAATGTGCACGTTATTTTTTCGTGAAATGCGCACGACTTAATGGTTCTATTCTCTGTCGCTCGGCATTTCGTTTGCCGGTCTTAATTTTGATAAAAATAAGGCTTGGCAAGTTTTAATAACGATTTTCGGCCAAATTAATTTGTCTATTTGTGTACAATCCAATCAGATGGGTAAGTTTTAAAATATTGTCGACAATTTACAAAGACTTGGTAACATATTTAAATAGGCTTATATGTGTTTTGTATTGTTATTATACTTAAACGACTCTACTGAAAAATGGTTAAATTTGTAGATGAGATTTCGGTACAAGGGTTTGCGACGTTGTTGATGAATAATTTTTGTGAGTTGTGTGCACATGCATTTATCATAAAACTCTCAAACATTTGCTCCGCTCGTGTTTGGTCGTGGGATAAATCTCATAGTTTGTATGTCCTTCGGTATTTCCAGCTATAGCTATTAAAATATTGGAATGGACAATTCATATCGCAGAAGATTTGATCTCCGAACCTCCCTTACGCCAGGTAAATGCCTTACCAATTTAGCTACGCGAGATTGAAGGATTCATTGGGCGACACATGTCCCTATGTGGATGCAAATATGCTACCGCTCTCCGTTACAGCGCAACATCATTCTATTAGTAGGAGCTTACTTAATTAGCCATTGGCAATGTGCCAGGCTAACGGCAAGTGGCAATGTTTATAAGCTGAGTTTATAAGTGTGGCATTCATATCACCGTTTATAAGCTAATATTTAATACCATGCAACGCCGGCATTTCACTAGTCTTCACTACAATCAGAGGTTAGGTAAAAACATGCATTGCACAGGGTTCAAACTCAGATACATTGTATTTGGTTTACCAGCCAGCCACACTATCAACTGCGCCACTCTACCACCTGCCACTTGTTGCCTCGCAGAATAATTGTACAGATTCTTATTACACCTGATGACCTCTCTAGCGTACTAGTACTATGATCTCTCATACTAGTACTATGATCTCTCTAGCGTACTAGTACTATGATCTCTAGCGTACTAGTACTATGATTTCTAGCGTACTAGTACTATGATAATTGAAGGTACTCAAGAACTTATTAAAGCCTGTTTTCTAATATTGAAAAATAATATAGACGTGAACTCACTAACCTGAGAGAAACGGAAGGTTCAGACAAGCTACTATGTTCAGCACTAACCATAACACTTCTTCACAAATACCTCATCCACAAAATGAGTAGTTTTTTTCTCGTGAACAACCTTTTATGTGCATATAATATATATAATGTATATAATATATATAAATATGTACACATATTTATGAAGAGACTGCAACAATTTGACTTGAAGCTAACTGTACAATCTTAAGCTTATACAGTTTGTCTGACAAAAATGGTTAACATCAGCTTAAATCTTGTTTAAAAGAAATCATGCTTTTGCCAAAGACCTCTCATCTGGTTGTTGATAATTTCACCGATGAGATCAAATTTATGACCTTTTGAGGTGTGAAGGACCAGAGACAGAACCATCAAGTAGAAACTACAAATACATGAGCAGAAATGTAATGATATATTTTATTGCTAGCTACCAAATGCACGGGTATTAAAAACAGCTTTTAAACAGTGACAGGTAGCGTAGTTGTCTGCCACTTGCCATTAGCCTGGCACATTGCCAATGGCTAATTTGAGTAAGTTACCTAGTAAGCTAACTTACTAATAAGAGCCGTGGGAGCAAACTTTCTTGACGTTTAGAAATGCAGAGCATGCAGAGTGCTCTGCGTGTTTTAATCCAGATAACGACTCATTTCGCTCGATGCATCTCACGTAGCTTAATTGGTTAGGTAGTTGCCTGGTGTACGGGAAGTTCCGAGATTGAATCTTCTGTCATACAGATTTATCATTGTTAGATACTACTTGCTGTAGATGGTCAGACCAAATCACAGATGACAAACTTTGAGATTTTTATATATAGATAGATGTGTTTAAATACAATATGTCCTCTCATAAACACGTGGTGAAAAAATACAATATGTCCTCTCATAAACACGTGGTGAATAAATACAATATGTCCTCTCATAAACACGTGGTGAATAAATACAATATGTCCTCTCATAAACACGTGGTGAATAAATACAATATGTCCTCTCATAAACACGTGGTGAATAAATACAATATGTCCTCTCATAAACACGTGGTGAATAAATACAATATGTCCTCTCATAAACACGTGGTGAAAAATGCATAGCAGGTTTTACTGATTTCAAACAATCGTTTTGCATTATATTGGTCGGGAAGCCAGCTGAGTTCCCAAAATAACCGAATACCAGTAGCAAGCCATTATTTCTTCATTTTGAACAATAAAAAATATTTCTAACCTAATCATTCAAGCGTGAAAGAAGATTACTACTAGCCATTTTGCAAAGGTTTGTCTTACCTTGAATCACAGGCAGTGATGGCTCAGCTGAAATGTTGACATATTTCAGGTCATCTCGGCGATGAAAAAAGCAAAAGTAAAGACAGTTGAATATTCCATACCGCTGCCACTCATCAACACAGAAAACAATGTCCGACCTTACCTACAGCACTGCAAATCTAAGGTAAGAATTCTGTCTCTCACACTCATCAACATAGAAAACACTGTCTAACCTTAACTACAGCACTGCAAATCTAAGGTGATAATTCTGTCTCTCACACTCATCAACATAGAAAACACTGTCTAACCTTAACTACAGCACTGCAAATCTAAGGTAACAATTCTGTCTCTCATACTCATCAACATAGAAAACACTGTCTAACCTTACCTACAGCACTGCAAATCTAAGGTAAGAATTCTGTCTCTCACACTCATCAACATAGAAAGCACTCTCTAACCTTACCTACAGCACTGCAAATCTAAGGTAACAATTCTGTCTCTCACACTCATCAACATAGAAAACACTGTCCAACCTTAACTACAGCACTGCAAATCTAAGGTGATAATTCTGTCTCTCACACTCATCAACATAGAAAACACTGTCCAACCTTAACTACAGCACTGCAAATCTAAGGTGATAATTCTGTCTCTCACACTCATCAACACAGAAAACAATGTCCGACCTTACCTACAGCACTGCAAATCTAAGGTAAGAATTCTGTCTCTCACACTCATCAACACAGAAAACACTGTCCAACCTTAACTACAGCACTGCAAATCTAAGGTGATAATTCTGTCTCTCACACTCATCAACATAGAAAACACTGTCCAACCTTACCTACAGCACTGCAAATCTAAGGTGATAATTCTGTCTCTCACACTCATCAACATAGAAAACACTGTCCAACCTTACCTACAGCACTGCAAATCTAAGGTGATAATTCTGTCTCTCACACTCATCAACATAGAAAACACTGTCCAACCTTACCTACAGCACTGCAAATCTAAGGTAATAATTCTGTTTCTCAAATTTTAAAAAGCAACTCAGTTCATGATTCGCATCGTAAGTGACATCAACATGTCTACTGCGAAATTATGAATTCTGTTCATGCAGGAGACAGATCCGGCACTCACAACCCTTGCTCTCTATGAAAGATACCGTGGACTCAAGTCACGGGACTACGCTATCAAATGCCTATCGATAGCGAGCAACTTCAAGGACAAGCCATGGCTGCAGCAGGTGCGGCTAGCCATGGACCTTACATCTCAAGACGTGAAAAAGAGGGTGAGCTCAGAGAACCTCAACTTATCCAAGAGATCTCAGTCATCATTTTAACTGGCGCTGCTAGACATGAACTAGCCGATGAAGTGCTCTGCTTGAGAACTTATTATTTGTATAGATGATATTAGCATACGATTACATACATACTTTTTGCAAGCGAGTTACATATAAACTTTTGCTAAAACGGTGATTATGAATAGAATTATTTTTATATGCTAAGAGGGAATAAATTTGTGTGACAATCCATGTTTTTTCTTGTTACACGGACCATTAGACATAATAATAATATGAAGCATATAAGATTGTACAACAGAGTGGGTGCAAAAAACATGTAATTCTCAGGCTCAGGGTAAATACATCAACGAGAAGAAGCAAAGCAGTTGAAAATTAGAGTGGGTTTCCTTGTTTTTGGTTTTTTGTTCGTCCTGACATTTGAAGTAGAGGGAACAATGCGGCCTGCAGGAGTAGTGGATGGTAATGACAGAACATTCTTGCTTATGGCGCATGGAGCCCATTTGTCGGTTTCTGGCTTGTATGTGTACTGAGGAGTCCCATGATCAAGAGCTTTGTCAAACCAGCTGGCGCTCGTATAATTCTACAACACAAACAGACCATGTTACCTGCTACACAGTTGTGGCCACTGTCTTGTGGCATTATTGCTTTAAGTAGCTTATATGTACAACTAGGTAGTGAATCAAAATCTGGTTGCTAACGTACCTTGGATTGTCTTGGATCAAAGGCTATTTGCAAATCAATTATTTCAGCTGCTTTGTCTTCCTTGACAGCCTCTTGCTGCTCCTGGAGCTGACTGAATATTTGCTCTTGTTGGGCCGTTAACTGACCTCCCTCTTCCAATTCACTTCGGAATTCGCCAAGATGTTGTTCTGAGGCTTCATTGTAGCACACTGTAACCCAAAGAAGAGGAACAAATGGCAGGAGTGAGTGATGTAACCAATGATATACAGCCCCCATTGTAGCCCACTGTAACCCAAACATAAAGGTTGATGTAAGCAACAATTGTGAAAGCTAGCCAATCCAGAATAGCTAAGATAATTTAGAATTCACAACATATTGTGAATTCGACATACATCTATATCTCATAACCATAATTTTACATATCATAACCCATTTGTAGATGGTGGTTGATGTCGATTCTGCTCATTTCCATGTCTATTATTTTTATGTCTATTCTGTTCTATGTCTAGCACCTCGTCTATGTATATTCACTGTCATCATAGATATGTAGAATTCACAACATATTGTCAGTCAAATACACCAATTACATCACTATACACTAAGTACATGCTCTAGTAGGCAGACAACTACTAAAGCCTGTCCTTGTCATACCATGAATGTACAGAAAACTCTGTAACATACGCTCAGCTTATAATGTGACACCCACCTGCCAGAAACATGTCTTTAATAAGGGATATATTGGAGAACGTAACATATGCTCCGTTTGTTCTGTCAGCGAGCTCTTTATAAAAGGAAGTGACTGCACGGTCGGACCTAGCCTGTACTCCATAGACCTGTAACAGTAAAATACAAATATTATTACTTCCCACGCACGAATTGTTCAAATGTGCTTGCTATCAGCATGCAATAAATGTTGCCTTCCACATTTAGTATGCATGACCGAGCCCAGATGAAAATCAATAAAACAACAATAAACCCACCAAAAAATAAGATAATATTAATAACTACAAACTTGCAACTAGATATAGTTGTTCAGCTCCAACAAATACTCGATTTATAAATGAATGACAAACAGACCTCATAACCCGTTTGTAGATGGTGGTTGATGTCGATTCTGCTCATTTCCATGTCTATTATTTTAATGTCTATTCTGTTCTATGTCTAGCACCTCGTCTATGTATATTCACTGTCATCATAGATATATCAGAGGCAGTTCTTACCTTAATTCCCAAAGCTGAAAGAATATCTAGCTCAGTATGCCAGTAGATATTTTGGTCCGTGAAGGAAGGAGGGTGTGGGGCACTGTCCCCAATAACTACCAGGGCTTTAGCAGAGTTCTCACTCCAATCCATTTCTTGAGCTTTTTTTAAGACCAGCTCATAAGCCTACAACAACACTCAGTTTTTGTGCCCTTTTCTTGGCAAACAAGGCAACCATTGCATGTAGTTTTTGTACTAATCTATCTGATGTAACCTACTAACATCATAGGACTGTAACATCGCACAAACATGCAACAATCAAGCATTCATGTTTGTATGAATGTTTAATATCAAACCTCAGGAATAGTAAAACCTCCTCCGGTAGCAGAGACATCCATTGCAAACCTTTTTAGACTTTCAGCGTCATTACAAAGTTCATGCGATTTGACGACGTAGTTGGCATAGTGGTCGTAGTCTCCGTGTACCATCAGTCCAACTCTGATATTAGGTATGTCTCTGACGAGACGATCAACAATGTCCCGCACACTGCTGCGAACCTGCAAGTTATAAAAGGTTAAAATCGTCATTCACATTTTTAGTTCTCGACCAATCAATTGAAACATTAATTAGTTTGACCCTTGCAATAGGCTATTACAAGTACATCTGTACAACGTACCATGTGGTGCTGCATACAGCTACAATATTCAAGTTATCAGCTTGTTAAAAGATTTTATAGAACCTTTCAAAAAAGCGTTGTAATACAAAAAAAAGACTTATCGGCCATTCGATTGAGTTGTCAGATATCATCGAGCAGCATGCGGCGCTGAGGCAAGCGCAATCAACACACGCTGTTGTGTAACTGAGGTGTGGCCACACCTATAACCTATTGTGTGTTTGGGATTGTGTAGTATCTACATGTAGATATACTGAAGTATTAGCACTTCTGCTCTAGATTATACTATACCTGTGTTAAGACGGAGGACATACTTCCTGTTGTATCAAATGAGAAGACGACTTCTACCAGTTTTCCATCAGCTGTAAATGTTGGCATGATATCTGGCAGAGACTCCTGTGCTGACGGAGGCTGAAATACCATTAACTAGTAAGTGCGAAGGTATCAAACAAAATATGGCTAGGCAGTTGAGATGGTAACTGAGATTGATAAGTACCTGTGAAGTAGGGTTTTTAACTGATTTGGTTTGGAGTCTCGCTGTTAGAGTCGAGTTGTTGCCTATCTTAAGGTCACAGAGCATCTGTTCGCTTGGCAACTTTTTACTTCCTAAATATATCTGACAGTTTCTGCATTCTCTTTCTTCCAGTTGCTGGAGCAACTGCTGAGGAGTGTCAGTGTTGTAGCACTGAAGTGTCATCACTTCACCCTCGTTATCATCTCTTTCTAGTTTTATTGTCAAATCTAGAGTTCTGACTGTTATAACCTGAAATATGTGTTACCTTATTATGCGCTTATTTACTGTGCTACAGGAACTTCAAAACTTTTGTTTCAACAAGTTATATTGAAATTCGTTTGATGTACCTAATTTTGTTTGAACGTTTCCAGACTAACATACGTAGACTGATGCTACATTTTCAAATAGCAAATAAACAAATATACATGTTTCTTACAGTATGCTTTTTTTAAAGACTAGTAGATAGCAACAGAGATTTAAACACAATTTATAATACAATGCAAAAATTGTGACAACATTGCAAAGTAATATCGGTTGCGTAACTTTGTCTTTTCAGTTTGAAATTAGAAGTGCACACTTACCTCTGTTTTTAGAACCATTCCAGACATTAATCCTAAATAGGAAACACTTTGGTGCTGTTGTAGTACTTTTCCAGAATATTTTATTCTTATCAATGACTGCCTTTCACCACACTCCTCTGATGCCAAACTGTAGATTTTGGCCATTTGGTCATGTTGATGCAGTGTGGCTGGAATTGTTTTCCCATCTGGAAGCTTAAGAGTGACTGTAACTCCAAGTAAATCTAAATCTTTGAGCTGCGTAGATTTACCCATTCCTGAATATGTACTACTAAAAACAATATTGGTGAAACAGAATAATTAAGTTTTAATAGAAAAGTGTTCGAACCCTAAGTGCGCAATGCCAAAAAGAAAGCTGTCACGAGTATTTGTAGCGCTTTTGCTTGCAGTTGATTGGCTGTTCTAATTTTATCGACGAATTATAGAGCCAACTATTTTTAGAACCAGATATAGTATTCCAAATAGTGTATGTCCTAAGCTGAGCGGTCTTGCACAATAGAGCTATCACGGAAAGGCTAAAATGTACTCGGTCGCGAAATAATAGTTTTGTAAAGAACTCGCTTATTCGATTTACTGTATATGTTAACAGCACGGGTGTATATTTTTAACGAAGAACTGAAACGAGTTTCATTCAAACCGCATCACATCTCCAGGATTATTTGACGATATGTCTAATATTATTAGTTTGTAATAATTGCTTATAAGAATGTAAAAACTTAAAAGTGATTTCATAGTGAAGTCAGTTCAACTGACTCAGTTGTGATACTTTGCAATCGCACAACAAACTATTAGAGCTAGCGGTTTAGTTACCGTGAAGAATGCTCAGCCAATTTATTTACCGTTACATGTATATAGAAAATTGCGTAAACTCGTTTACGCAATGGTCAACATTTTTTTGCTGATTTGAAACAATATTTGTCAAGAACTAACAAATGGAAACTAGAAAATTTCAGATCGATTCCTATCAAACATTCAATACATGTATTGTTATTAGAGGTAGTGTTATGTTTCTCATTGAGCTTGCATTTCATAAAACCAGTGACAATGGTGAACTGAACTCTTCGTGCTCAGCAGCTGAGTTATATATACTAGTAATGCGTAATAAAGCTAGCACATTAGAAATTATTAGATAAAGCTAGTACATTAGTAGCAATCACATAAAGCTAGTACATAAGTAGTTAATGACCATGCGACAAAAGGAGTGTTCTAGAACTAGTTATAACATGTCCCTGTTTGGAAATGTTTTAAATTTGAAGAATAGTAGGTATAATTTAAGCGTTTAGTATTTTTGCCTATTGAACCTGATCTTGTAGTACGCATTGTTGATGGTTCCTCTTTTATGGGTATGAAGCTTTTTCTGATGTAGTCTTTTGTGCAGGTGTAGCAGACATCAGCGCATCTGTATCAGGTGTGTTTAGTCGTGCTTCAGGTGGTAAACTAGGAGGTAGGGAATTAAAAGGTGGTGAATTAGGAGGCGATAAATTAAGAGATGGTGAATAAGGAGGTGATAAATTAGGAGTGGTGAATTAGGAGGTAGTGAATTAGAAGGCAGTGAAGTAGGAGGTGGTGAAGCGAGAGGTGGTGAATTAGAAGGCAGTAAAGTAGGAGGTGGTGAAGCGGGAGGTGGTGAAGCGGGAGGTGGTGAATTAGGAGACGGTGAATTGGGAGGTGGTGAATTGGGAGGTGGTGAATTGGGAGGTGGTGAATTGGGAGGTGATGATAGAGGGTTGGCATTAGTACACACTTGTTCTGATAACCCTGGATGCTTTGCAGCAGTTGGTCTGCATCGCTTCTGCATTTGTTTCTGCAGACACTTCTGCCGCTTTGTTGGTTTAAGATCCAGTATGAATTCAGATGCGGATCTCTTGATATATTGATGCCAGGTTTTTATTCAGCACAACCCTTCTCTGTGAACCAAACAGCTTGATTCGCCACACGTATTTATCTTGGTTCCTTCTTGGATCCTTCAGATGTGCAGCTCTGTGCTCTGTTGGTTTGGCTTTTTGAAAATCTTTCATTATTAATGGAGCACACATAAGACGAAGACGTGTGTTGATTCTCCTTTCTATACACAGTTCTGCAGAGCTTGGCAAGAGGTTCCTAATTGGAGTGTCATGATATGTAATCAAGCAACATGTGACATCAAGGTTGTTTTTTGACTTTTTCAAAATCTGCTTGACTGTCTGTGTGGCCCTTTCAACTTTACTCATGGATTGATGGTGATGAGGATTGGTGGTCTCGTGTAAAATTTCTAGTTCTGGACAAAAATTAGTGAATTCTCCTGATTTGAAGCATGGTCCATTATCTCAGTAGATCTCTTCAACTAATCCAAATTTTTGAAAGTTGATATTTAATGCAGTGATAACCTGATCTGCAGACTCATTGTCCAGGACAGCAAAAGTCATATAGCCGGAGTAGAAGTCTATGGTCACCATTGATGTTTGACACTTGAAGCCAAGAAGATCAACAACCAGTATCTGAGATGGTTGAGATGCAGTAACTTGTCCTTCAGGAGGTTGAGGTTTCTTTTTAGCATGAATCCGGCATTATTGACGCTGGTTGAACAAGCCGGTGATATCATCCACCAGTACACCATAATTGTGCTCTTTGCAATGTAGATGTGACGCTTTGATGTATATATTGTAGACCTTGCAGAGTTGCAGCCTGTGAATCGGTAAGGATGACGATTCTATTACTTTTAGTGATCAAACCATCAAAAATAGTGAGTTCCTTTCTGCAGCACCAAGAATTTTGAAGTTTTTCTGGAAGATCTTGCATACTATGAGGCCATTCATTCTTGATTTAATCACTCAGGGTAAAAACACTAGGATCTGAGTTTTAGCACAATGTCATCCAGATGAGTAGGAGCAACTTTCAGCGCTTGAGCTATCATAAACTGTCTTAACATAAAATCTTGGTAGTTCTTGGTCCTTTCCTGGTTTAGCAAGATGCGATAGTCTGTCTGCGAGTGTTTCTTGATATCCAGATTGTACTTAGACAGATAAAGTAGTATTTGTTGAAAACAAGCAGGTGCCAAACTTATAGGCTTTTCTAATATTGTTTCCAGTGGTTTTTAGTCTGATTGTAAAGCTCTGACTCTGATTGAACCAGACTCATTGGGTGTCATCAATCATAAGGCATACTTCTTCATTAGCTTGTTGACCTTTTTCATGACTATCTTTCCATGTTTCAACTTGGGAAGGCAGCTACCTTTCTCGACTTTCTGGAGACTGTTTAAATGAAAGGTGAAACAAGGCTTGAAAACGGACAAGGGCGTCTAAGCTTCAACCACAGGTGTCCTTTAGCGGGATATTGCCGAAGCTGAGGCCGGGCCGTAGTCTACACACACTAAAAAACAACAAAGGTCCACGCAGTTATGAGCAAAAACAAAAGTATCCACCCAAATATCTCACCAATCCGATGAGCAGCACACACAAAAACTAAACCAATCTACAGAGCCACCCATCATGTCAAATTATTCCAAGTTTCAAGTCAAGTCTTGCACAACTCATCTTATGGTTTCTCAAAACTTGTCCCAAAGTCCCTATTAATTTGAGACTGTCCGATTGCTGTTTTAGAAATGGTCGCCGCTAGCCTAACCTAACGTCCTGATTCAACATCTCAGTAACTATCGGGGCAATGCTGAGTGCTCCCGAGCTTTTTGATTTCCTCTTTTAGCATATTGCTTGCCCTCTCAATACATTTTGAGACTTTTTGGAAAGTTCCAGTTCGTTTAAGAATAGCTGTAATAATATCTCCTTGAGCTATTGTCAAGCTGAATCAGATGATAGATAAGCTTCATTTTCCCTAACTATGGCCTTGGTATCTCTGTAGTTTTCTTTAATCATTGGTCTCAAAAATAATTCACTAAAATCCTTATGTCCATCTTCATCAACGTGCATTTCTTTAACATTTTTTGCATCTACAAAGGCTGTTAATTAACATACTGCTTGCAAATATTACATTGCGATTTCATTGCTTGAACTGAAATACCTCCGCAGGCCACACTTTTTGTAGTGTTACTTCTCTATATCTTAATATTTTTTTGCACATTAAATGCTGCTACTTTATTAGCCTGTCTATCCTTTGTCGATCGAACAAGATTTGAAAGGGTCCTTTTTTATACCGATAAACCTATTGCTTAGTGTGAGTAAAAAACAGATTTTTCTTCTGTACACATTGCTAAAAATCCAGATCTGGGCAATTGATTCAGTACTTTTAGATGCCTATAACAATCTCGTCATGTACTAACTTGTTTTACATGGCCCTTTAGTACAGTTGCTATTTTGGATTAGCAGATGCTCGATGAATTGGTGCACACCCTCTGGATGCTTGAAAGGTCTTGATTAGGCCACAGACAGTTCTGCTCTGTCTCATTTGATTTGTTGTATTTTGATAAGCAGGGGAGATGAGGAAAGTTGAAGGAAGAGGGTACTTTGATGCCTGGCTGGTTTTTAGTCAACCTGTCATCCCATACAGCAAATACAACTATGGTTAGTGAACTTGACTACATTTTAAATGTATTTTGCTGGACAAGTGTTTGTCGGAAGATTCAACCGTTCTGCTCAGTCAGACACATTGATGCTGGTCTTGATGGATTTTCTTCATCTTTGGTTTCTTTCATTCTGCTGAAGCCTAGTTTCTTTATTCGTAACCTTACAATGGCTATTCATCACATTGGATGCAGCGACAATGGCTGTTCGAGCCAACTTCATGCTGCTCTCTGTCTGTTAGGTTCACTGTGGACTAATTTCCTGTTGGTAACCTGTCGGATAGGATTGTTAAGTTCTATACCACAAATACTTTTAACAAGGCATGGCATACCAAGATGGTTGTAATCTCTAGGCCTACTAATTGTGAGCTTGTGAGTGGTGACAAAGTTTTATATTCCATGAGCAAACTATCAAAGAAAGAGTTTCCCCTTTTAGAAATACTAGGCAAGGTTGGTAGATAGATTGGGAAAAAGATTGTAAGTACGGCGAGTGCCATGCTCCCAAAGCATGTAACCACTTGGCTCTATGATGATGTTATGAAATTGGGGATAATTACTCAATGACAAAATGTATTGATGCTTGTGTTGAAGAACACAAAATTTCAAACTTTCTTATTGCTATTATAAGTTCTTCAACTTGTCAAAATACATTGTGATGTATTTTGACAAGTTGAAGGTCAAAATATTTTTGACTCTCAAGGTATATATTTTTTTATTAAACTTAATTTATTGTTTGTTTTTTAAATTTTATTGTTTGATTTTAAATATTAAACTTTATTTTATTGAATTTGTGCATTGTTTAAAAGACTCCTTACTTTCTGAATTGAGCATAAAAAGTTGGTCTATCAGAAAAAACCCTGAAGAGTTTGTGTTTGACCTGAGTTGAATGTGTACTAATACTGTGCAAATACAATTGCAATGAGTTGGTAGCTCTTTCACATTCATATAACCATGATGACATCTATTCTATGATTTTATACTTGCTCACTTTAGAGCCAATGGTCATTCTTATTTATGTTCGTACTTTTATGCTTTGGTGGATGATTATTAACTAGTGTGTTTTTTAGCTAGTTTGCTTGGGTCATCGTGTGCATATATATATATATATATATATATATATATATATATATATATATATATATATATATATATATATATATGCAAAGCTTTTGATTAGATATACAATGATATATTAAATGTTTGGGAATTAATTTGGCAACTGCTCAGTAGAAATCATCTAGTTTTGTCTGGCATTTCCCAAAAGATTTTAAATACTAGTCTGAAATGGCACAGATGCATTGTATATTACAAATAACATATTCTGCATCAACACTCTGACATCTAAATATTCGTGCATTGTTACTTAAGAGCTGCCAGAAACTTATGGCACCATGAAGATTCAAAGAACATTTTCTGGTATCGCTTTAGAAGATATGTCATCATGCTCTAGCCATGGTTCTGGCGAGTGTTTTAGCGCGGTCTTCAAGTGGATACTAATTGAACAATTGTTTTCCTTGCCCTAAACGATGGCATGATTAGGCTAATTCTTGAATGTGCTAAAGTGGTCACGCTACTCTATTTTGCGGGTTTTGCTGCATCTTCAAACATGTTTGTAAACCAGCTTGATGTAAAACCAATGTCTTTTTGCTCATGTGGTAGTAAAGACTATTGCAATGTCACATATTCTTTACATTTGAAGGCCCCCATGTTCATTGATGCTTCTATGGTAGAAAATGCTGCAAAAGGTTCTAATTTCTACAAGGTAAACACAAATCATCTTCCATATTTTGCATGCGTTTTGTGCTGTACTACAGTACTTATCTCTGGCCATGCTAGCCAACATGTTGATTGCGTGATTTGTGGTTATGAGATGCGTGTCACTAATATATGTAGATAGAAGATCATTTCAAGAAGCACTCGGTGGACTGTTGCTGATGTAGAATGTCTAAGAAGCTTGCTCATTGTAGGAATTGACTTTAGGTGAAACATCTGAGAAAAACACATCTTCGCTCGACCTTGTGTAATAAATTTATTTGAAGATACATCGATTGTCATAAGAACTCGTTTTATGTGATAAAGAAATCAGATAGTGCTCAATATTGTAAACAGTGTTAACTGTAGGGTGGGCTCTAAATATGTCACCCGCAGCTACGTCTTACTATACATATATTCCATGGTAAATGTTGTGCACTCATAAGAGTCAACCTTATGACCTTTAATGACCTTTACCCTGTCACTATATGCTACTCAACATACTTAACTATACTAGTTAAGGGAGTTAATCAGTTAGTGTGATGATGCAAAACAGTTGAAAATTGAGACATGCCTCTTTCTTTTTATTGGCTCCTTGATTGTTGATGACAAAGAGGCGGAATCTTTGGCACATTTGCTTGTGTTGTATGGACCCCATCTGTTGGTGTTCATATTTAGCGAGTATTGAGGAGTCCCATGGTCAAGTGCTTTATCAAACCATTTGGTGCTCGTGTAATTCTACAGCAGAAATATAACTTGTTACATGCTGGTGTTATTCTCTTTGCATTAATCCAGAAGTATGTGAAAGTAACTTGATTAAAAATTAGAAACTATTTGTCAATAGACCTTAAATTGTCTATTTCTATTGTACCTTGGATTGTCTTGGATCAAAGGCTATTTGCAAAGCAACAATTTCAGCTGCTTTGTCTTCCTTGACAGCCTCTTGCTGCTCTTGGAGCTGACTGAATATTTGCTCTTGTTGGGCTGTCAACTGTCCTCCCTCTTCCAATTCACTTCGGAATTCGCCAAGATGTTGTTCTGAGGCTTCATTGTAGCACACTGTAACCCAAAGAAGAGGAACAAATGGCAGGAGTGAGTGATGTAACCATGCGGTAAAAATACCGATAGTTGAATTCTAGTTTCCGTTAGAACAATGGTGCATATTCTCCAGTCACATAATACATGTCAGCTACATCATCTAACAAACATTCAAACGCCAAACACCTCTTGGACAACTTCATATCAAAGACATGGGCGGCTAAGTGCCCTCTATCCATAATGTCCTTTACTATTACCAGTGATTAGACATCTACCATCTTAGCTAAGCTCTTACTGCTCATCTATCGTATTAATGAGAGACACCCTCGAGCTCGAGGAATACTCTCTGCGACAGCACAGCTATTAATAAATACCCACCTGCCAGAAACATGTCCTTAATAAGGGAGAAGTTGGAGAATGTAACATACGCCCCATTGGTTCTATCTGCTAGCTCTTTGTAGAAAGGTGTTACTGAGATATCTGGCTTAGCTTGCACACCATAGACCTTTAAAAGGGCAGCAAAACAAAATGCTTCAGTATTTTATCTTTGAAGGAAATTCCATTCCATCAAATGTGACATTTATTGCAGGAATTGCATATGCTAAAATTATTGTAAAAGAGCTAACAACTTTTTGTCAACTCAGTCTAAACAAGAGTCAACAATCATCATTTTTTGTATTTTGTCTACTTAACCAATAATAATTAGTCAACCAGTAATAGTCAACCGGTACTTGTCAACCGGTACTTGTCAACCAGAATTAGTCAACTGGTACTAGTCAACCGGTACTAGTCAACCAGCATTAGTCAACCAGTTCTCATCAAGCAGTACTAATCAACCAGTACTAGTCCACCGCTAATAGTCAACCATTTCTAGTCAACCGGTACTAGTCAACCAATACTACTCAACTAGGATTATCCATGTGACTTTTAGATGTAAAGTCACATGGATAATACTTTATAACATTCTCTTTAAAAAGTACCTTAACTCCTAAAGCTGAAAGAATATCTAGCTCAGTGTGCCAGTAGATATTTTGGTCTGTCATGGAAGGGGGGTGTGGAGCACTGTCTCCAATAACTACCAGGGCTTTAGCAGAGTCCTCACTCCAATCCATTTCTTGAGCTCTTTTTAAGACCAACTCGTAAGCCTACAATATCCTGTAATCTTTAAACAAACCAATAAGTGGCTAGTCTTTATACGTGTTTCATGCGTGTGCTCTTATTCTATGTGTACCACAACACTACCACTTCTCTAATCTTATGCTGGACTCACAAGTTGCGAAAGATTTACAGTCAGTTTCAATTGGAATCTGATATTTTTAGGTAGAATCGTCGCTGCTTCTGTCATCATCTTTAGTGGTATTGACTAAATTGTACCAACCTCTGGAGAATCCCCTCCACCGGTAGCAGGAACATCCATGGCAAAGTTCTTTAAGCTTTCAGCATCATTGCTGAGCTCATGAGACTTGATGACATAGTTGGAATAATCACAGTAGTCTCCCTGCGCCATCAGCCCGACTCTAATATTAGGTATGTCTGCGAGGAGACGATCAATCAAGTCTCGAAGGTTGTTGCGAACCTGCAAAGCACACAAAGTTGAAAAGTAGACAATGCTGGTGATCTCTATGCCAGAAGCGGCGGTACTTTCTTTATTGGTGATGAAAACTATTTGACTATCTATAATATAATATCGAATATAAGCTGAAATGATTATTACGAAGGCTATACCTGTGTTAAGACGGAGAACATACTTCCTGTTGTATCAAATGAGAAGACGACTTCTACAGGTTTTCCATCAGCTGTAAATGTTGGCATGATATCTGGCAGAGACTCTTGTGCTGACAGAGACTGAAATACCATTAACTAGTAAGTGCTAAGGTATCAAACAAAATATGGCTAGGCAGTTGAGATGGTAACTGAGATTGATAAGTACCTGTGAAGTAGGGTTTTTAACTGATTTGGTTTGGAGTCTCGCTGTTAGAGTCGAGTTGTTGCCTATCTTAAGGTCACAGAGCATCTGTTCGCTTGGCAACTTTTTACTTCCTAAATATATTTGACAGTTTCTGCATCCTTTTTCTTCCAGTTGCTGGAGCAACTGCTGGAGAGTGTCAGTGTTGTAGCACTGAAGTGTCATCACCTCACCCTCGCTATCTTCTCTTTCTAGTTTTATTGTCAAGTCTAGAGTTCTGACTGTTATAACCTGAAATATATGTTACCTTATAATGTGCTTATTTACTGTGTTGCAGGAACTTCAACACTTTTGTTCCAACAAGTTATATTGAAATTCGTTTGATGTACCTGATTTTGTTGCTAGACCGATGCTATGTTTTCAAATAGCAAGTATGCATTTGGTGGATGTAATATAGATGTGCTATGCATTGTTTTTTTATCCTGTATCTGGTAGCATAAAACAAATTTTTTTCATTTCACAGTGCGAGAATCTGTTACACAATTTTATGATGGTATTAGCTCAGTAATATTCATGTTTTTCAGCCTGGCATTGCTACTCCACACTTACCTCTGTTTTCAGAACCATTCCAGACATTAGTCCCAAAAATGAAACGCTCTGTTGTTGTTGTAGCACTTTTCCGGAATACTTTATTCTTATCAGTGACTGCTTCGCACCAACTTCCCTTGATGCCAAACTGTAGATCTTTACTATTTGATCACATTGATGTAGCGTGATCGGAACTAGTTTACCATCTGGGAGCTTGAGTGTGACAGTAATGCCAAGTGATTCTAAATCGTTGAGCTGAGTAGATTTTCCCATATTTTACTGTGTGCTTCCGTTCCACTATTAACAAATGCTCTGTTCTCGAAATCCTGAAAGGTTGCAAATGACAAGATGAAACCGATCACGCGTATTTGTAGCACACAGTTGCGATGTTGTAGGCTAATTTTATCGGCCAATAAAAATCGCTAGCTATTTATAGATCGGTGCAATTGGCGGATTGATTAGCTTAAGTTCACTTTATTGCGATAAGGGTCTGATAAACTTACGAAGAAGTATAGCATTCGCAATGTAAAAAATGGATTGCTCTATCAATATCCGGATTTCGAATTAGGCAACGTAGACGGAAAGTGCATCATTTTCGCAAACCAAACGTGGAATACAAATTTAAAAACAATGAAGTGACTCAAAACCTATATGCAAATTTTTATTTCATTTAATTGGTTTCAAGGCAATTACTCGTTACAGTACCGTGCTAAGCGGCTACTAGTTCGAAACAAGATTGATTTTTTGCTATATTTTCATTAAAATTAATTTGTATGATACAATTTTTCGCGATTGCTCCTCAGCGTAAAACAAGAATGTTTCATTTTCTTTGTTCCAACGTAATTTGAAAGACATTTATTCTAATAATATTATTGTTCTAATAATCTTATAAGACATAGGTCACGATAATAATTTTCGTGTCCTCTCATTTCAACTCTATTTCTCTAGCTTGTCTATACATTTGATCACAGTTCTCTTTGATTGACATGTCCTGTGATGAGTGGGTGATCATGGTTCTCCACCACTTCGTATCCCTTGTTCCTTTCAGCAATGCTTGCTACAATACATCTGCTCTCTCTTTCTGGTAGTCGAGCCGCCGTCCATCTGCTTAGGCTTCCCAAGTAGTTCAGCCGCAGTCTTTTGCTCGTTTTTTTTTTCAATTTTCTTTGTTACCATCAAATTCTCTAGACCCTTCCACATTATGTGCCCAAAAACTCCAGCCGTCATTTCCTGATTGTTTTAATTAAGTTCCTTTCCCTCTCTGTTTTTCTTAATACTTCCACTTATGATCCGTCCAAGATATTCTAAATGTTTGCCTTAGGAACCATACTTCCGCTGCTTTCAGTTTTCCTTCCATCTGAGTTGAAATCGTCCAACACTCACTGCCAGACGTAAAGATGGAGTATACATAACGATACAGCATTTTTAGCTTGGTGTCCATGAACATTTTCCTGTCTTTTACTAGTTTTTTCAATTTCTGAAAAGCATTTTTTTGCCATTCCTATTCTTCTTTTAATTTCCGAGTTACATTTTCCATCATCCGTTTTGATACTTCCTAGGTAGTTGAATTTATTAACCTGTTGGATCCTCTCGTCTATATATAAGGTACACTTTGGCTATAGTGCCCTTTTGCTTGCAACGCATTCTGTTTTCGTGCAGTCTATCGTCAAACCTTTCTTTCCGCTCTCTTTAACTACTTTGTCAAGTATTTCTTGTAACTCCTTACTGAATCAGAAATATATATTGTGTCATCCGCATAACGCAAGTTGTTCATGTTATGGCCTCTAAGGACGAACTCTTAAATACCATGTACTTCTCTCAGAATCGGTTTGCTGTAAAGGTTGAACAAGTCTGGTAAAAAAACACATTCCTGTTTTGCTCTTTTAAACCGTTTCAACTCACTAATTGCGTTATCAATTTTTATGCATGTCGTTTGTTCCCAATATATGTACAAGTTTCTGATTAGCAGGATATCTTTTCCATCTAGGTCTAAACTTGAGGTTTATTGGAAACCTAAAAGCTTGTTATACTTACGTTATTTATTCATGGTTTAGCGCTGTTACATTGATCAATGGACAAAATGAAAAATAACCCTTTAGTTAAAAAGTTAATGATATATGACACTATTATTTAAAAAGGTAAATGTTTTCACGTGTTGTAGCGCTTCATAGATGACATAAATTAGTTATCATCCAACAATATATCAGGTATGCATACCATTGATCTTGTGTTTTTTTCATTACTCTTGGTTGAATATTTATATGGTACTACTTTGTTGCCTGTATTGATTGCAAAGCAAATGTATAGTGTACAAAATATGAAAAACCAATATATGTCAACAACAGACTGTAAGTATCTAAATCTTCTAGTTGTCGACATATATTTAGCAGTGTCTGAATGCCTTCAATGAGAGTTGTGTAAAAGCTCTATGCCCTTTTCTTATAGCTCAGACTGAGAGATAGGAATTTAATGCAATGCGTAACAAACAATGTTTTTTCCCCCACAATTATGTATACAGAAATATGCCTTTTTCTTTACAGATCTGAGGTCGTAGTAAAATATGATAGCCCAATGTCCTTGCTATTCAGGTTTGCTATTTGCAAGCCGATATGTAGTGAAGGATGTAATGGCCTGTTCATTCTAAATATTGTGGCCATTTTAGGAAATTAGTTTTAACTCATCTGATTTCGATAAGACTTTATATATAGATTCATACGTTGTATCAATTACATGAGTTTTATTTTGTCCAGTTTAAAGCGGTTGCAGTGATCATCTAATGATTACAACACAGTATTAATTGCAGATTTTAGAAATAAAATATTATTTCACTTGGTCTAATCTTTGCTTGTAGATGACTATAACTTAATGGGTACTGAAAGGTAATCGGGCACGGGATAGCTCAGACTTCTTCTCAGTCTCCAGGTTTGTTAATCCTACTTGATTTTTGTTTATATAGCTCCATACGCTATTGGAGGTCTAAAATATCTTTGTGGCTTTCTCTTGTGAAAACTCCATCAAAAAGATAGCAATTAGCTGTTATATAATTACAAAAGAGGATAATAAGTTGAACCTATCAGAATAATTGTTTATATAAACTTATCTGTATTTTAGTAGTGAAATTGAAGAACTGTGTGATCTGTGGTGTTTTTAAAATATTTTTCCTTCACTGTAATCAACAAATGTGAATCGTCTTCTCTTCTAGAATTAGAATAGAGCTGTCTGATGAGATTATAAATAGTTAACTTTATATTCAAAAAAGATACAATCACATAATCGATACTGGTTTGATATACTAAATGGTACACGCATTACAAATAGTATATATTAAAAATCAATTTTTATTCAGTAGCTAGTCTTGAAATTAACAGTCAAAATAATTACACAAAGATTTCACAGAACCTCAAAACAGCACCAATGCTCTGTCTATTGAAGAAGTAGACAACTCTTAAGTCACCTTAAGAGTTGTTCCTTCAGGTTTTCAATAGTGTGAACTTTACATCTTTTCATAAACTGAGCAAAGTTTTTTGTACTCGTTAACTTGAGCAGTGCAGCTATACTAGATTGTTCGACAGACTATTGATCTGTATGTCCAACTGGCAGCTTAGCTCGCCAGCTTATTACAACTTTTAAGGGATGTCTCGCTTCTCACATCTTCCCACTTGATTCTTCGGCTATGTCTTCCTCTCCTATATATCTGCTATTGTCTAGAGTAAGCTTTCTGCTATCAGCTAGTTGTGATCATGTGGGACTCACACCATCTTTGAAAAGGGTGTAGGAATAATTGTCACCCGTGGCCATTCTCTTTCACTTACTATTTCCTCATTGATCTCATTGCTTATCTCAACCCTTTCTAATCCCCTCCCTAATCCCCTGCCTAATCCCCTTCCTGGCCAACTGCTTGTATATGAGATATATTTTACTGTCCTAAATCAACTGGCTTTATTTGAAAATATTGTTTCATGATGTCAAGGAATTTCTAGGGATCCTAATAATGTGACAGTGTTTTCAGTTTTCTGAAGTGTTTAACATTGACTTCATCATAATATCATACTCGGCACTTTCTAATTTATTTCTGAAGGGTCAACATAATGCTTAGCCTCACCGTAATAGATCACTTTTGCATGTATAATTCATAGAAGGAAGTAAGTGGAGGATGAGGCATCAGCGCATCACGAGACAGTCATCACGCAGAAGTTCTCTTGTGAGTCGGGTGATTCCTTTCTGTTTGGAGCTCTGTACCAGAATAATCCTATTTCTTATCTTCTGGTGTACAGAAGGTCAGTAATAATTCTATTTCTTGTCTTCTGGTGTACAGAGGGTCAGTGATAATTCTATTTCTCGTCTTCTGGTGTACCGAGAGTCAGTGATAATTCTATTTCTTGTCTTCTGGTGTACAGAAGGTCAGTAATAATTCTATTTCTCGTCTTCTGGTGTACAGAAGGTCAGTAATAATTCTATTTCTTGTCTTCTGGTGTACAGATGGTCGGTAATAATTCTATTTCTCGTCTTCTGGTGTACAGAAGGTCAGAAATAATTCTATTTCTTGTCTTCTGGTGTACAGAGAGTCAGTGATAATTCTATTTCTCGTCTTCTGGTGTACCGAGAGTCAGTGATAATTCTATTTCTTGTCTTCTGGTGTACAGAAGGTCAGTAATAATTCTACTTCTTGTCTTCTGGTGTACAGAGGGTCAGTGATAATTCTACTTCTTGTCTTCTGGTGTACAGATGGTCGGTAATAATTCTACTTCTTGTCTTCTGGTGTACAGAGGGTCAGTGATAATCCTATTTCTTATCTTCTGGTGTACAGAAGGTCAGTAATAATTCTACTTCTTGTCTTCTGGTGTACAGAGGGTCAGTGATAATTCTATTTTAGATTTTTGTTTTTATCCACATCATCTACATTAATTTTTACATACATATATTTTCTAATACATTTGTGTTAACGCTGTATGCAATTTCCTAAATTGTATTATGTTAAGTTATTGAGCAGTTTAATGAATTAATAAAGTATAACGTAGTGTTGTAAGAATGTTTGCTCTAACGCATGTTGGTATTCGTATTAGCATTTCATGTTTTACATAGTTTGACTCTTCATTTGTATCAACATTTCATATGTTTTACACGTCTCAACTCTGTAATCGTATCAACATTTCATGTTTTACATGTCTCGACTTTGCAATCGTATCAACATTTCACGTTTTACATGTCTCTACTCTGTATTTGTAAAAGCATATATGTTTGCATATCGAAACTGTATTCCTATCCACAATTTTTCTGGTTGACCTCTCCCAACTCTGCATTTGTACCAGTACTTCTTATGGTTTGTGTTTTGGTGTTTCGGTGTAGTCCCTTCAACGCTTCACACTCCCTGATCAATAAACCTTTTTTGTATTAATTCCTAGCTGACACTTTGAGGTCACACATATAATGTTATTGAAGGTGAGTGGGGCAAGCCGAGCACTAGAAACATAAGGCCTGAGGAAATATGGCTCTACAAGTATCCTAGGCGAGTGAGTTATGTACCAACATGGGTCCTATGGACAGAAGTCTTGGCCGTAGGTATGATACATTTCCCTTTTGCCAAGAGGTTATAATATTATAAGCTTGCATTTTAAAATCAAGTCACTATTTGAATGAAAAAGAGCATGTTGTTGTGTACTTTCAGGCCCTTTTATACTAGTCATAGTGTACCTGCTGACACGTGACAGGTCAGACTTGAGAGAAGCGTTCATGTCTTACAGCCTCGCATGCCTCATCAATGGTGCTGTGGTGAATGTGATTAAGTTGGCAGCGGGTAGGCCTCGTCCCGACTTTTACTACAGGTTTGTATACGTGTTGCTAGCAATCTCATCTTTTGGCAACACTGATGTTGACTTGGCTGTCATGGCTGTGGCAGATGTCATGGCTGTGACAAGTTGTCATGGCTGTGACAAGTTGTCATGGCTGTTACAAGTTGTCATGGCTGTGACAAGTTGTTATGGCTGTGACAAGTTGTCATGGCTGTGACAAGTTGTGGCTGTGACAAGTTGTTATGGCTGTGACAAGTTGTCATGGCTGTGGCAGATGTCATGGCTGTGACAAGTTGTCATGGCTGTGACAAGTTGTTATGGCTGTGACAAGTTGTCATGGCTGTTACAAGTTGTCATGGCTGTGACAAGTTGTTATGGCTGTGACAAGTTGTCATGGCTGTGACAAGTTGTGGCTGTGACAAGTTGTTATGGCTGTGACAAGTTGTCATGGCTGTGGCAGATGTCATGGCTGTGACAAGTTGTCATGGCTGTGACAAGTTGTTATGGCTGTGACAAGTTGCCATGGCTGTGACAAGTTGCCATGGCTGTAACAAGTTGTCATGGCTGTGACAAGTTGTCATGGCTGTGACAAGTTGTCATGGCTGTGACTGGTTGTTATGGCTGTGACAAGTTGTTATGGCTGTGACAAGTTGTCATTGCTGTGACAAGTTGTCATGGCTGTGACAAGTTGTCATGACTGTGACTGGTTGTTATGGCTGTGACAAGTTGTTATGGCTGTGACAAGTTGTCATGGCTGTGACAAGGTGTCATGGCTGTGACAAGTTGTTATGGCTGTGACAAGTTGTCATGGCTGTGACAAGTTGTTATGGCTGTGACAAGTTGTCATGGCTGTGAAAAGTTGTTATGGCTGTGACAAGTTGTTATGGCTGTGACAAGTTGTCATGGCTGTGACAAGTTGTTATGGCTGTGACAAGTTGCCATGGCTGTAACAAGTTGTCATGGCTGTGACAAGTTGTCATGGCTGTGACAAGTTGTCATGGCTGTGACTGGTTGTTATGGCTGTGACAAGTTGTTATGGCTGTGACAAGTTGTCATTGCTGTGACAAGTTGTCATGGCTGTGACAAGTTGTCATGGCTGTGACTGGTTGTTATGGCTGTGACAAGTTGTCATTGCTGTGACAAGTTGTTTTGGCTTGTGATCTTGACACGTTTTTGGCTGTAATAGGGTTTTATGGCTGTGGCAAATCAATACAATTGTGGCAGCTTGTTGCAGTTATAACCAAGTACAGTAGTAGGTTGTTTTGGTTGTCACTATGTATAGCCATACCTCGACATATGAGCTTAATGTGTTTTGGGTCTGAGCACTATTTCCTATATAAAATAACTAATTACAAAATGATCCGGTACCGTACTAAGAGAAAACCACATTAAACAGGGTATTACATAGGAAAATTGCGTTTTTAATTGGTGTAATGTAGTTGTTAAAATCTGCAGTAAAATGTAGCATTACCATGTACACTAAAGTACGTTTTTACCTTCGAGACAGACGTAGTGACTAATGGTGGTCTGAGAGAGACTTGATAGCAGCGCGTTCGGTATCCTAAACTTTTGTGAGGCTAGGCAACTGAAGTTCTGTGAAGTTAACTTACAAGAATTTAGCTCACTAAACACACACCTAAAGCTAAGTTTCAATCTTTTACAATACTTACTTTAATTTTGTCTTATTTGGTATTATTTGTTGCGGTTGGACGCTTTTTCCCTTGCATTACTATAATTAGGCAACCCTATAAAAACTCTTAAAACTGATTCGAAGAAAAACCTGAGCGATTTGTTCTCAAAAGCAGCCTCTTGCATACTTGGCCATATAGCGGCCATCAAGAACCGGCTCGTATCTCAAAGATTACTCGTATCTCAAGGTAGAAACTTGCTCGAAATTCTACTCGTATCTCAATTTGCTCATATGTAGAGGTATGACTGTACTGTAGCAATCGATTACATGTATGTTGTTATGGCTGTAACAAGGTATTGTGGTTGTGGCAGGTGGTTATAGTTTTTGCAGGTCGTTGTATTGCTATTGGATTGCATTTTAACAAGTATACGTGTTGCTTGAATGTGCTTTTGCACAAGCTCTATAGACAGATGATATCTTTCCCTTTTTACTCAGCATGGTTTGCTGGCTGCTTTCGTTATCTGTTACCTATTATGTGTTAAACATTGCGACCTGTGTGCTAATAACCGTTCTTGCAGGTGTTTTATTCATGAAGAGCAAGTGGAGTGGAGTGACGATGTTCAATGTTCTGGTTTGGCTGCAGATATTATAGAGGGTCGGAAAAGCTTCCCCAGTGGGCATTCTTCATGGAGCTTTACTGTGTAGGTTATAGCCTACACATAATTTTGGCATGCAAAGGTTAACACACAACATATAGATTGTGCACGCTGGTTGGTCGTTATGTGCAGTTGTCAGCTAACAAAATCTAGCAGATTGAGCATTTGCTTACCATTTTTAAAGCATCCTCCTTAATTCATGTTGATCATGCTGTTCAATAATAAATCTTTCTGATCGCATGTTTTAGACTCGTGTGGGTGTTCTTCTACATATCTGGTAAACTGGAGACATTTTCCCTAAATGGCGACAGGCAAGGTTGGAAGCTGGTCACCAGTATCATTCCTATAATCCTAGCGACATGTGTGGCCATAAGTAGAACAGTTGACAATCATCATCACTGGCAGGATGTCTTGGTAGGGTCTTTGCTAGGAATGGTTATCGCTTACACGGTATATCGGCGTTACTATCCCTCACTCAGTCATCGTCACTGTCGTATGTCACTACACGAGCTGACACGCTCCCATAGCCTCATCGCTGCTCAACAATATGCCGACTCGGATGAAGATGTCAAAGTCGTCTAGTAGATCGAAGCTAGTCAGTCGCAATCCTATTACCTGTTGTTACGTATTATGTGTACTGGTTACAGTTTATCAGTTGCCTCTTAGTAGGTAGTGTGGGGCCTAATTTCTAACTGGCATGTGTAATAAGACAGGGTCAGCTGTTTGAGAGGCTAGCATGGAGATCACCAGCGGGCTGGTGGGAGTTATTTATTGTATTTTAATAACTTGTTTATCAGTGCTACAGAATATTCTCATGTTATTTTTGCCAATATATCAAGTGATATACATCCAATGCTCTATCATCATCTAATATCTTTTATTGAACACTTTGAATTGGGAGTTGTGCTTCCACAAATGATCTGATTGGTATATTTTAATAATGGTATTCTGTAACACGCAAGCCATTGTTCTCTGTAACTTCTTATTACGTTATCGTTTTCTCAGTACGGTGACTAACAGGCTCAATATGGGTTTTGCTAATCTTACAATTATGCTACTTGCTAGCGCAATGATGTTGATTACTGTTGATGTTATAGACTAATAGAGGATATTACACACATTGTTCTCGACTTCTCGCCTGCTGTCCTTAGATTTCTATATTTTAGTGCATGTTGTCATTCAACTTTCAAAAACATTGCCACCCTTATTTGGTTTGAAAAGAGTTTTAAAAATTAGATTTATTTTCCGTTTGCATGTATTAATTTCATAATTGAGTAAGCACTGCTAGTTGTAGCCAAAAACTGGATTTAGAATTCCGATTATTAACTACGTATATCGTTAGTACAAGAGTTGTGCTCTCAACGCTTCACTCGATTTGACTCGCTGATATACTGCGTGTTAGTCTAACATTCAATAAAACCGCAATTTATTTCAGACGCCAACTAACCGCTTAGCAAGCCTGTTTTTCACGTGGCCAACCACTTGAAATATTCGTTTATTTTCTCATATAATAATTGTTTAGCATTTTAACTGCCATAGGCATGTGGCGGGACCACACCCTTATTGTGGTGGCTTTGTGCCTGAGTTTTATTAAACTTCTAATGAAAAACACATAGTAAGTAAAAGTTAGGCTATGATTCACGTGGGTACTGCATTGAGAACCGCTATATCTTAGCATGAACTTACCTAAGTTTAAAACTTGCAAATTAGGCACTAATATCTTTTTCAGCGCATGATAAGTTTTATTAGCTACGTAATCAGCATTTCTGGATTCGTTGCATTAAATTCATGTGTAAACAAATGTCGATAATAACCTTCAAACCAGTACGTAAGCGGTAAGCTTGCTCATAATCCTATGGGCAGTGCTAAATTGGTATATTTAACACTGCCCATAGGAACATGAAAATCTAAGAAACGAACTACATGTAGTCGAAAAAGTTATACATCTAAGGACGGTCGCAGTGTGTATACTTATTTCAGCACCTGTGAAAAAGTTTATTTGTTGTACTGGCTCCTCTGTTTTAATCAATAACCAAATTGTGGCAGTTAAATAAGAATGCGATCATGTATTTCTTTTTCACTGCTGCTCAAACTCCCAGACACACCGTCATCACAACGTCCAGCTGGTCAAACGATCTAACTAAAACCTACTGGAGGAAAAAATAATAAAAGTAACTTAACCATGAAAATAGTAGAAAACCAGTATTTACAAATAATGTAATGAATAATGTATAAACAAGGCATAAACCGTAGCCACACAAATCGCGTCAAAATTAAACCTTCTAACCACATTTCTGCATTCACTATAAACTGCTTAAAATTTGACATAGCAGTTCCTATTTTCAATAGAGGTTAAGCAGTACACTGCAGTCTGCTTGTGTGTAGACTATACAAACTTTTAAAAATGTATTACCGTCACATGTAGGGGAAGTGGGGCACATAGGGTACATTGGGACGTGGGTGTTTCCTAACAAACAAAATGTCCAATCAGAATGCTAGCAGGATTCAAAATGACAGGTAATGATTTAGGAAGCACTGATGTAGGAAAATGTGGATTTGGCACACGGTGCACATGCAGATGAATGGTAAGTGAATCTATATTTTATTAGTGAATGTAAAATTCTCATCATTTATCCTAATAAAAGGCTGTATGTGGAAGTAGAGTTAACTTGCAAACATTTCAATAGTACTGTGACTTGGCAATACTTTTAATCTCTAAGCTATAAAAAATTATTTCATAAATATTTTGTTTCACAACAATAAGCCAAAGTGTGCCAAAAATGGGAGACTGGGTACATTAAGACAGGAACATTGGAATGCTGTCTTATTGTACTCCAGACAACATGCTCTTTGTAAAAGTTGAAATAGTTTTTAAAATTGTATTATTTGTAAATCTATCAATATGCCTAGAAAAGCCAATCAATCCAAAAACCCTGGAGGGCTACCCACTGATGATGAAACGACAAGGGTAGCAATTACTTGAGTACTAAAAGAGAACCTGTCCATTCGCCAAGCTGCAGACACTCATGGCATATCCTACACAGACGTGTTGCTGAAGCCAAAATCAAACAGCTTGAGAACATCAGTGCTTTTCAGTCACACTTTAATAACAGATGACAGTGTTCACAGATGACCAGCAATCAATGTTATGCAATTACATTTTCACTGCTGCCAAGCCTCAACATGGGCTAACAACAGTTATCGTTCGACAATTTGCTCATGAGTATGCTATCTGAGTGAATGCAACTTTTCTACCGAGTTGGGTAGTAACAGAGTGAGCAGGCTTAAATTGGCTATATGGATTTAGAAAGCGGTTTCCCCAGCTGATTGTACAAACATCTGCGGCCGCTATTTTTGGTCGGATTAGCAGATTTAACAAAACAAATGACAAGGAGTTCTTGAGATGATGACCATGAGAAGTCATTGGTGGAGAAAAGCGGGAAGCGCAGCACATTTATAATGTCGAAGAAACTGGGTTGGCAACAGCGCACAGGTCTTTGAAAGTGTTGACAGACAGATGGTCTAAACAAATAGTCCAGCTAACCTCTGCACAGAGAGGAACTCTTGTGACACTAGGATGATGCGTTTGTCTTGGGAATGCCATACATCCATTTTTAATATTTCCCAGAGTTCACTTCATGCCTCATATCCTTAATGGAGTACCTTCAGGATCAACTAGTTTTACGCAACCGACTTGCTAAATAACTGGTGAAGTTTTTATCGCCTCGTTGAAGCATTTTGTAAGCACACTTTATGCAACCCAGCTAACCCAGTGCTGCTTTTAATGGACAACCATATCAGCCACATCACATTTGAAACCCTTATGCCAAGGAGAATAGAATAACTTTGCTCACATTTCCTCCACATTGTTCTCACAAGCTACAACCCTTTAGGCTGGCTCACACTATATCGCCGTGTCTCGGCATTGATGCCACAATACTTTGGTGATCGGCCATAATAACAATGTTTACACTGTCACAACCCATCCGTGCTTGCATTAGCAAATACTCCGTGACATAGTGTTCTCGTTTTTCTTTGTAATTTTTCGCGAAGAAACTGCTTTCGCACGCTTAAATTGAATACTAGCAACTATTGACCTGTAGCAATTATTGTAAACGGAAGTAAATAAATCATGCTATGTAAATTATCATTGCCGAAATGGTTCACACTGTACAGGCGGTCGTCGTTGCTTGGTAAAAATCGGGAAGGTTTGACAGCTGCAAATTTTCCCGACGTATCCGCGTTGCTTTGTCAACGCCATCGGCTTAGGGTTCATGTAGCCGATGATGAACGCCGAAAGGAAAATGTTGACAAATGACGATATAGGTAGTGTGAACCAGCCTTTAGGCAGAAGAGTATATAGTCCACTCAAACGTCAGTTCAACACAGCCTTCAACAACTAAATGTTGCATCACCCAAGCAAAGCCATTTCCATAAACAACATTGGTGGAGTACATGGACAAGCTTGCTCTAAAGCCATTACTTGCAAAAATTTGACATCAGGCCTCAGAGTTGCTAGGATATGGCCCTTCAACCCTGATGTATTCACACATGACGATTTTCTGGGATCATATGTCAGAGACAAAGCTGTCCCTACTGATGAAAGCAACCAGATGTTAGCTGCTGAATTGGCTGAAAGTACATTGACTAAAGTTTGGCCAGAGCAACACTAGCTAGAACTGCTAGTACTACTTTCACTACTCCAAAAGAAGTGCACCCATATCCAAAAGCCCCGCCGAGACAGATCAAAGCTGGAGGCAGGTCATGACAAAGCAAGTCCTTGGTGCTTATTGATACACCAGTGAAAGATCAATTGATAAAGCGATTTACTACAAAGACAGGTAAGTATATATGGGCATAAAATTAAATTTCCTTGCAGTTTAGAAACCTCTGCATGAAGATGATACTCCAAAACAATTCACGTTGAACTCTACCATAACTTGTCATGCTTTTACAGGCAAAGTAAACAAGCAAAGGAAATCAAGGAAGAAAGTTCTGACCTCAGAGAAAAGTAGTGAAAATGACAATGAAGCTGGTGAAGTGCTAGCTAATGCTCTAAGGTCAAATAACGATGATGCTCTTGAGGATTGTGAGAATGAGGAGAGTACAATGAAAGAAGGCGCACTTGTTGTCCGATATAGTGGGCCAGATCAGTGGCGCATTAGGTTGGACAGGTTCAGAATATTGTGAATGGTAGGATGAAAGTGAACGTTTCAAAATGCTGTGGGGATTCATATGTATTGACTGACGGAAAGGACAAGGATGAAGTGTCACAAGATAACATACAAAGTGTTTTGCGTAATCCAACCTTAGCGTTGGCACAGCAAGGGTGCCTAAAATTGCAATTCACTGCTCGTCCATCTTATTTCAACTAATACAACATGCGTATTCTGACATAAACATGTGCTATGCTTTCCTATGCTCACGCTTTCAGCTCAGTATTAGCAATTAGCAATATTTCAATTCAATATTTACATATGATGGTTGCTATTGTAAATACACATGGGTGCTACCCACAAACACAAATATCTCAATGAACCCTCCATAATTTCCCAATGTATGCTCACATGCTGGGGTACATTAGGACAGCAGTGTGAATAGAGTAAATTTTGAATAGTGCTAATAATTATCAAGATTAATAACTGTAATTGAAGGTGAGCAAATTCAAGATGTCATACTATTTACTTTGTTAATTTCAAGTTAATCTGAGCATCTCATTTCAAGCAGTAAAGAAAATATTTTTTTCATCGCAATGTTCCACACTTTCTCCTACCTTTCACAATGCTGGAAGTACCCGTGACTGCTGTACTAGAATATTTTAATATGTTCTACGGTAAACGGTTTGATTTAGGTTTGCATGATTTAATGAGCAAAATTGTAAAGATGTTTGCCAAAAAGCAGCTCATCCATTACTTGAAGTTGCAATGAGCTGGAAGAGAATTATTAGGTAGTTGGCACCCTAGGCGAGTTTTATATGATTTTCCTTAAATAGATTTTATGAACTGTAAAATTTTGCTAATCTTTACGAAATGTATGATAAGGCGAGTTTGTGAGTATCAACATCCTTAGCCCATTCAGTACTAATTAGCTATCAGTTGACTGCCCCCCAAGCCAAATTAATTTTTCAGTAGCCTTACAATTAAACTGGAGCTGCACGAAATTGAGTATAATTGGAGTACTTTTTAAAATAATCTAGATTTGTTTTTTGCAGCAAAGGAAACAAAGTGAATGACTATGTTTCAATGCAGCTTACAAGCAGACTTTGGGTACTGACAATGTTGGATTATGTTAAATTGATAGGAAGCTTTATCAGCAGCAAATCAAAAAAAAGATTTCTCAATTCCAAGCAATAAAACAGGTGCTACGAGCTTCGAACCAACATTACGTCACAACACTACCAAAATTATCAAACACCATGTGCTTATTATTGTTCCAATATAGCCTTGCCTTTGCCTAAAGCCTTTGGAGGACGACATGATGGTAAAATATAGATGTGGCACTCTGAGAAAACATTCAGAAAACAGAAACAAGCTACAAAATTCCCAAATTTATCTAGATGTTTTTATTTCAGATTTTTCGTTCAAGTATTGCAAAAGCGATCGTTTTTATTTTTCAAAATGGCTGATTTTTTTGTTTCTAACATAAAACAATCTATTTTTAGTTTGCTGTTAGTATAAAAATTAAACTAAAGAGGCATAATTATAACCAGAAATCGAGTTATAAAAACGTTCGCGTGGTGACATAATAGTCGCTTTGCCCATTAGCGTCGGTATCACAAAACGAAAATTATGTTGCTATGCCTGCAAAAGAGTTAATTAAGATGTTACATTCATGTGTAGCATAAAAAATCCATATCTTACACCGTTAGAATATAGTTTGTTTGAAATTCACAACAAAAAATCTGGTTCTTTTATCGTTTTTTACCGGTTTAATTCTATACAGTGCCACGTAAAACTTACCATCTTCCATGAGAAAATTCTAATATTCTTCTTGAACATTACTTTTGTTGCTATTTTTTTCACCTGAGCTGATTACCACGTCTAATTCACTTAAGGAGTTTGCCAACGTCCAAATAAACTTTTTCCAAAACAGCAATCAACAAATTTTCGGAACAGTTTATATCTATCGCGTAATTTGTTAGTGAAAAATTTATTGTCCAAATACATATTGGGTATCAAAATGATGCCCAGGCTCTTAAATTTCGTTTGCTGAATTAATAAAACCGATGTAGCTAAAAGGCTAAGCAATAAAGCCACTCAATTTATCCCGAAACATTCGGGATCAGGCCCCAAAAGAACAGAACTCATCCCGGAATATTCGGGAACAGGCCTGAAAGGGTTAAAGAAGCAGCAACAGCAAAGAGTAACCAATTACCCAATAGTGATTAAGATTTTGGTTTCATGACTTTTTTGTCTGACTGTAAACATATGTTATGTAGTTCGAGAGATTTAAATATTTATGTATATTTTTATAGCTTGTATGAAAGATTTGAGAATGAAAAAGTAGGATGGCAAGTCCCAGTGAAAGATTTGGGTGGCTAGCGCAGATAAATTATACTTCTCACATTCTGCAGTGACAAAATTTCCAGATGCATGAAGTGTAGTACGAATAGCATAGTTTTGTCAGAGCTTTATCATATTGACAATTTTATCAGTAGAGCCAATAAAAACTGATGACTTAAAGAATTGGGCGCATATAAATGTAGGTTTTATAATAAACCAGTTAAAATGGTGTCACAGGGAGTATGAGCTGTCATACTATTGTTAGATGTGGCTTTGAAAAGGAGCTCACTTGAGAGCAGCATTTCCTTATTGGTTCTTAATAAACTGTATCGTTCAATTTTTTTATGTGCTGTAATGTTTTGGATGCATGGTGAGGGTGGTGTGTTCTTTTCACACAATGTCCTCCTTGAATGGTTATGATGATACTATTACAGTGCTAACGATTTGTAACCATTGCATTGCCATTCTTTGAAATTTGATATTTTGATGCACCGGAATAGAAAAAACTACAAAAATTCAACTCATCCAAGCTATTTTCCACGTCATTTATTCTTTAAAGAATAAATACAAATAACCAATAACCCGTCAACAAATAGGTAATCCTTAGATTTCAATTGCTGCTATCAGTATGCAGCTTGTATGCTAGACCACTTGTTTAATTTCAACTGGCTGTTTGTATCATTTTGCTAAATTAGCATGAGTAAGCGTTATTATTACTATTAAAAATCCAAAACATGCAACAATAAATTTTTTTACTTTTGTAAATGTGAATAGCTTTTGAAAAAGTCACAGACAGTAAATCAACAGCTAAAAGCTATCAGAATAAGTTTGCGACCACATAAAATATGCTGAATTGTTTAGTAGTGTCGGCAGGACAATTACCTAGAGTTTATAGCAATTGTTTATATGTGATCTCTGGTTGCTTGGAAACCTCTCCACAGCTATTTATTTGCAAGAATAATGGTTCCCGCAAAAGATAAATTAGAAGCTTGGAAAAAATGACTGTTATGAGAATCCAAATCAAATTAAAATATCACTTGTTTGATTTATGCATAGTGAAACACTATCAACATATACCACAGGATGGCTTTAAGTTTTGATCAAATTCAGAAAAATTAATTATCTCAATGCTTCAGTTTAGCAGATGGGAGACCTTGTATCAGGGGCAACTCGGTGGAGATCTAATCTATTTCGTACAATTACGAGTATGTTCCTGTAATTAAAACGAATGACGTTCTCCGTAGATAGGATCAGACAACCTGCTCCAGCGCATCTCACACAATCAGCCTCAGCTAAAACCAAATATTTTTTCCTTTGCAGTCGATCTACTGACTATGAAGTACACCGGAACTGGTTGGCCATCACACATAGCCTTCCTTTGGATAAGTGGTACACAGATGTTAGTGCATTGTACATGTATAACTTGAGACATTAAAAGGTTTGAATGTTTTTTTCCAAAGCATTCTTTCCAACCAACTTCAACTCTTTAGATAACGGTTTAATAATCATTGTGTTGTGTGTTATATTGTGTACAGTTTTGAAAAGTACTTCATAAAAGCATTGAAACTACTTTTTGGAGAGCGAATATGTCGGCTTTGCTGTTTAGTGATGATATTATAGTAGTTATTACACGCCTAACAATTTTGCTATGAACTAGTCTGGAAACGATTTTCACCTCCATATGGATAGGCCTACCCATATTTCTAGACGACTTCGGAATGGACACTGGACTACCCACCCTTCTTTGCTTGGTTTGAATTCACCCTTTCATGGTTTGCTCCGCTCTTCGATCCTATGATGGTCAAAGTTAACAAGTTGAATTATGTCAGTGAGGCAAGCGTTCTATTCCAACGACTCTCTGTCATCTGTGCTGACTTTCTCTACCTCTATGCAGTTTACCAGTAAGTTTTCGTTCTGCGGTTTGACTAAGTTCTGGGTAGCTGGAATGCCATATATGCATGTCCATCCTTTTTAATATTATCTATATTCAATTATTACTTCATTATAAAGGACATGGTTGCAAGTTGGACATGACATAAGCTAGTAGTTGTATGTTTGGCATGAGTTGCAGGTTTAGCATGACATGGCTTGCAGGTACTGCATGTGTGTTACAGATTCTGCATGACTTGTGTGGTCAAAAGAGTGGGTGTCTCTAATAGACCAGCCATAATCAACAACTCCAATCTTGCAATCGGAGTCTGTCTGATGACCAACTTTGGCCTTTTTATCGTCGATCGTATCCTTCCTGCTGGTCATTATATTTGCTTATTTTGTTTATCCTCTTGATTAGTCTAGCCTGTCACAAACTGCAACCAATCAGCAAGCATTTCTTAACAATCCTTAGATATTCATTTCCAATATAATGGGCTTCTCTTTGGCATTCTTCTACTGTCCATAACAGCCATGTATCAGGTTGGTGTTAGCAACATGTACGTTGTACCTTGACATACGAGTGCCCCAACCTACAAGAGATTTGAGATAGGAGAAAAATTCTGAGTAAATTTTTGCCTGGAGATATGAGAAGAGTTTTACATACGAGACGGTTTTTGATGCGGCTGTTAGGTGACTGGGTATGCGAGAGGCCGCTTGCGGGACAGCGTCACTCGGTCTTTCTCATCGGATGAATATTGACTTACAAAGGCTGGCTAAAAGTGAAGATGAATGCGAGTCTAAATGCGCCGCAAAGAGACCAAAAGAAGGGAATAGGAAATGAATGTGAAGACAAAGTTAGAATTAAGTTTAGTATAAAAGTAAAACTCATTTTAAGTTTGTGCGTAGTAAGCTAAATTAGTAAGCTTTAGTAAGCTAAGTTAGTAAGCTTTGGTAAGCTAAGTTAGTAAGCTTTAGTAAGCTAAGTTAGTAAGCTTTAGTAAGCTAAGTTAGTAAGCTTTAGTAAGCTAAGTTAGTAAGCTTTAGTAAGCTTTAGTAAGCTAAGTTAGTAAGCTTTAGTAAGCTAAGTTAGTAAGCTTTAGTAAGCTTTAGTAAGCTTTAGTAAGCTAAGTTAGTATGCTTTAGTAAGCTAAGTTAGTAAGCTCTAGTAAGCTAAGTTAGTATGCTTTAGTAAGCTAAGTTAGTAAGCTTTAGTAAGCTAAGTTAGTAAGCTTTAGTAAGCTAAGTTAGTAAGCTTTAGTAAGCTAAGTTAGTAAGCTTTAGTAAGCTAAGTTAGTAAGCTTTAGTAAGCTAAGTTAGTAAGCTTTAGTAAGCTAAGTTAGTAAGCTTTAGTAAGCTAAGTTAGTAAGCTAAGTTAGTAAGCTCTAGTAAGCTAAGTTAGTAAGCTTTAGTAAGCTAAGTTAGTAAGCTTTAGTAAGCTAAGTTAGTAAGCTTTAGTAAGCTAAGTTAGTAAGCTTTAGTAAGCTAAGTTAGTAAGCTTTAGTAAGCTAAGTTAGTAAGCTTTAGTAAGCTAAGTTAGTAAGCTAAGTTAGTAAGCTTTAGTAAGCTAAGTTAGTAAGCTAAGTTAGTAAGCTTTAGTAAGCTAAGTTAGTAAGCTTTAGTAAGCTAAGTTAGTAAGCTTTAGTAAGCTAAGTTAGTAAGCTTTAGTAAGCTAAGTTAGTAAGCTTTAGTAAGCTAAGTTAGTAAGCTTTAGTAAGCTAAGTTAGTAAGCTAAGTTAGTAAGCTTTAGTAAGCTAAGTTAGTAAGCTTTAGTAAGCTAAGTTAGTAAGCTTTAGTAAGCTAAGTTAGTAAGCTAAGTTAGTAAGCTTTAGTAAGCTAAGTTAGTAAGCTTTAGTAAGCTAAATTCATTCAAGTTAAATTTAAAGTTTATGCTACGTAGTCTCACAAAAGTGTCCTGAACCATCGAGTTGCTCTCACACTGCTGTTAGCTACTTCCGTCTGTCTCAAAGGTAAGAACTCAATACAGTACTACATGTACATGTATGTAAAATATTGTTGCATTTTTATTGCAAATCAAAACCACGAGTTACTTTGTGAGTGTAGGAATGAATTGCAACAATTTAAAACACATTTTCCTTGTAATATCCTGTTTCTAAGTGTTTTTTTTAGATGGTAGGACAGTTCGATTTGTATTTAGTTATTTTATATAAAAAAACATTTGATTTGACACGTGAGTGTGAAAATCGACGTATGACGGCAGTAAGCTCATATGTTGAGGTACGACTGTATATAACAAGAATACTCAAAATATAAATATTTTAAAAGCTGGTACATATTTATTTGCATTACAACTAAGCTAGTTTTTCTCCATGGTCTCTCACCAATAATTTTGTCTCTTTATGTCAGTCAATAAATGAATACTTAGGACATGCTATGGGCCAATGCTGACAGTTTCTTGTATCGTCACCCTATTGAGAGAAAATATGCATTGCAAAGAAATTCATGGGAAAAAATTGAATTTATAAAAGAAAATTTAGCACCAGATGTATGGTCTGTGTTAACTGAGACCCTATTATATCATGCAGACCAGAAGACTATGTAGATAGACCTTCACACATGCCTTTGTACACTCTTGCTTGCATGTACATGTATGTACACGCATACAATGCCTAAACTTCCTTTAGGCCAATCACATGACGGCAGCTCTGCATTTCGCTACCCTGCTCAACTTCAAACACATATATCTTTACATGGCCCCTGCATATGGCATCTATTTGCTCCGGATCTACTGTTTCTCCAGCTCTCAGAAAGGTACATAAAAACTGATAATTGATAGCTCATTGGCTAGAACCACAACTGATAATTGATTTATATATACACTAGACACTCCTACAATGTAAATTCCAGATAACTTAAAGAATTTATGTAAAGTTTTTGCTTCGCACTAAGTAAAAAATCCATATAACGTAAAGTGTCAAGTCGGCCGAGTTCTCAAATTTGATTCGAATGGTAACCTCTCTCACATTGTAGCATTGTATCTGTTATATATACAACTTCCGTGACATTCTAGTTTGCTGTGATAGATCCTCAGATGTTGCGACAGGGAATAAGGTAGCTGCGTTCATAAATACTCAAAGGTGATTGATTGGTGCAGGTGTTACAGCGTCGGTCTACCAATCTGAATGTCACGAGTTCGAGTATCGTTGAAATTTATCTTTTTTCTTAACCTTGACCCCTGGATACAAATAAACGATGAACAGGTAGTATTGCTCTTGTAGTAAAAATATTTTTTGTTTTGTTTTATTGTAGATGTATATAATACATGTATTTGTTATTAGTTTTACTTTGCAAAATAGACTTTGCTGTTTAGAAAAAATGAGCGATTTGTTGTGAATGAACGTTGAAGATGTGCGCTCTTCATCAGCTTATTGTAAAGTTGCTGCAATAATAACAATAATAATAATAATGGTTTATCAAACCAGTGAAGTTGATCAGAAAAAGGAGAACAGTTGTTGATGCAAACCAATAATACTGCAGTTACAGTACAGCCCACATATTGAAAAGTTTAGTTTTTCCTTTTTGTATGGTCAAAGGGGTAAGTCTGGAAAGATCTTGAAACGGATTAGGCAATTCACATGTATTTTACTATAAATATAACATAAAATCCCTATAGCGTAAACATTCCTGGAACGGGCTAGTTACGTTGTACGATTGCCTACTGTATTAGGATGGTATTGAGTAGAGCTTTTCCAGGTAGTTCACTCGTATATACTAGGATGGCATTGTTGATTATTAACAGCAGGAATGATTGACAACAGGGCTCAGGTGCTCAGTAATGGAAATACCAACTGTTTTCTCTTCATCAGACATTTAACCAATAGAAAGTTACTAAATAGTTTTCGGTGTTTCTTGTTGATGGTCCATTGTCTTTCTTAGCGGTATCTTCTCTATTTGTCAACTACCTGCAGGTGTTACAATTCTTTTGGTTTTAACTTGTAGATGGAAGTGTACTCTGGTCATCCTTCTCAATCAAGCGATTCCTGGGGTTGGCTGGTTTAGTTGTCAGCATATTCGGTACCTCATTTGGACCTTTCATTTATTTTGTATGTAGAATTTCCCTTTGTCATCTCTTTATGTCATTGTCAGCCAATTGTTGTGCGCTCTCTATAGCCAATCTTGTTCTTAACAGGGCCAGCTGGGTCAAGTGCTCTCAAGGCTGTTTCCATTCAAAAGGGGCTTGTGTCATGCTTATTGGGCACCTAACTTCTGGGCCATTTACAATATGGCTGACAAGCTGCTTTACATTGCAGGTGGGTCACACATGAATACAACTTGTTACGCCTATCGTTGCAGGTGCTTCGCTTTAGTCAGTGGCTATTCAAGTCCTCGTAGGATTAAAATAAATCTCTTGGGTGCCCTTGAAGTTAATTTCATTTGATTTAATAGAAGTAATTGCAGTGGTAATTTTTATTAATTTCCAACATACGACACGCAAGGTTACTCAAAACATTGATGTATAATTCAGTATCTATGTGTGCAGCTCTCTTTCACATAGTTTTTAGTTTTAGACTCAGATCCAAAAAGAATTATGCGGGCGGTAAAAAGGAAGAATGCAATACCATCCATAGAATTAAAAAGGAAGATTGCAGTACCATCCATAGAATTAAATTAGCAAGTGACAGAAAAACATGGGCAAACATTTCCAGATCAATTCTTTAAAAACCTAGAGAATTGACTAGTAGTTTTTATGAGAAAGGAAGTGAAGCTGACGAGAGAAAAAATATTTGGACACAGCTAAAACTGGAGAGGCCATGATAATTAAATATAAAATTGAAACAGTTATTCCTGTACAATCAAATATCCGTGTACAAACAAATATTCCTGTACAAATAAATATCCACATACAAGTGAATATCCTTGTACAAACAAGTATTCCTGTACAAATAAGTATCCATGTACAAACAAGTATCCGTGTACAAACAAGTATCCATGTACAAACAAGTATCCATGTACAAACAAGTGTCCATGTACAAACAAGTATCCATGTACAAACAAGTATCCATGTACAAACAAGTATCCGTGTACAAACAAATATCCATGTACAAATAAATATCCATGTACAAACAAGTATCCATGTACAAACAAGTATCCATGTACAAACAAGTATCCATGTACAAACAAGTATCCATGTACAAACAAGTATCCATGTACAAACAAGTATCCATGTACAAACAAGTATCCATGTACAAACAAGTATCCGTGTACAAACAAATATCCATGTACAAACAAATATCCATGTACAAATAAATATCCATGTACAAATAAATATCCATGTACAAACAAGTATCCATGTACAAACAAGTATCCGTGTACAAACAAGTATCCATGTACAAACAAGTATCCATGTACAAACAAGTATCCATGTACAAATAAGTATCCATGTACAAACAAGTATCCGTGTACAAACAAGTATCCGTGTACAAACAAATATCCGTGTACAAACAAGTATCCGTGTACAAACAAGTATCCATGTACAAACAAGTATCCATGTACAAACAAGTATCCGTGTACAAACAAGTATCCGTGTACAAACAAGTATCCGTGTACAAACAAGTATCCATGTACAAATAAATATCCATGTACAAACAAGTATCCATGTACAAACAAGTATCCATGTACAAACAAGTATCCGTGTACAAACAAGTATCCATGTACAAACAAGTATCCATGTACAAACAAGTATCCATGTACAAACAAGTATCCATGTACAAACAAGTATCCATGTACAAACAAGTATCCATGTACAAACAAGTATCCATGTACAAACAAAAAGTACATGACTAGGTTATGCTAATTTAAAGTTCACCTAGTTTATGTCGGGATGGCTATCACGGCCCCTACCAATGCACCTAGTTTATGTCGGGATGGCTATCACGGCCCCTACCAATGCACCTAGTTTATGTCGGGATGGCTATCACGGCCCCTACCAATGCACCTAGTTTATGTCGGGATGGCTATCACGGCCCCTACCAATGCACCTAGTTTATGTCGGGATGGCTATCACGGCCCCTACCAATGCACCATCCATCGCCTGGATTGGCAAGGCTATACCTCAATCAGTCTGTGAAAAACTATTCACTCATTGTTACCTTGATAATTTACTTTTTACGTGTAATTAAGGTTTTAGTTATAAGTTTTACACAGTTTTGTTTCAACGCTATACAATGTTTCAACGCTCAGATGTGATTATGAAAAGTATTTATTATTGAGTTTTTAGGCTGTGGAACGAATTAAAGGAAATACAAAGTATTCTCATTAAGGATCTTGTTCCAAGCAATTGGAATATTAACCATGCGTGTCGACACACTACTGTAGAAATCCTGTGACCTCTTAATTGATATATCGTCATTGTTTTATTGATTAAAGGAAAAAGGAAACAGATGATGACTGGAGCCGTTTTGTTTTGCTTTTTAAATGTTTTTCTAATTAATAATTTGCCAAAAATGCTGAATCATTATTTAGTGATGTAAGATTTGAATTGTGCGTATCAGGTGGTTGATTTGTTAGATTTTATTATCATTGGATTTCGATCAAACCAGTTTTTAACTGATATAATTTCGAATTAAAAAATGTTACATAGGCTCAGCTCTGGCTATAGTATTAGGCCTTCATGGAATGCATCTTGGATAAGTTTATGTCAAACTTATTTCTGTAAGAGATATTCACATCTTGCAGGGCGTAAGCTAGATCTCATTTCAGTCTCAAACCATTCAGCATCAATGACAGGAGGCCTTGTCCAGGAGTTTGAACACGCCGTGTTGCCATCCGTAACACCTGTAGCTACTCTACTTCTGACTGTCACATTCATGCTGGTGTGTGAGCATGTTTACTATGCATGAGTTAATACTATCATTACGATATACCCTAAAGTTGAATCTTGACAAAGATGCTTGTCTTAAGTTGTGCATCAACTGGTGAAACATGTCAGAGAGACATCTGAAAAGATGTCTTGAAAAATCAGTTTAACGTTATAGCATTAAATGCTATAACGTTAATGTTTTGCAAAATAACTGAGAATTTTCTCCTTCTGCTAGTGTAGAGAGCTCCAAATCTCACACACCCGACTTAACCATGGATTCTGAGATCATGACCCATTTGTTCATGTATTCCTACGGAGTAATTGTACGTGTACATTTATAGAATAATAGTTAGGTTTGATTTCAGCCTACGCTGATACATCTATGGCTCAACCCATCCGGCCCAAGGACATTCATCAGATCTCTCGTAATATGTGCATTCACATCTTTCATGTTCGGCTGGCACGTACATGAGAAGGCAATCCTACTAGTGACCATTCCTCTCACATTGCTCTCCATTGATAGTGATGATTACTGCCGTCATTTTATATTCCTATCCGTCGTCAGCCATGTTTCTCTTTTTCCTCTTATTTACACGCAGTTTGGTAAGTTTAATTATACCTTATCTGTTGGTGTGAGTTCTACTGCTTATGCATTCACAGAAGTTCTCCTTTCATCCCAAGATGCCTCAGCAAGTTTCATTAACAAATACTACATTTGGACAGTTTAAGGAGTTTTTATGCACCACTCATAAATTAGGGTTGCCCGATCTTCATCGATAACATGTATTAATAGTGGTGATACAATTATTTTTCTGGCGCAGCCATAAATAGCTCACTACTCAATTGTCTACACTGAAATAAAACGCTTTCATTTTACGTTATATCTTTGTGTTTTAATAAACTCAAACAGAGCCTTAGTTTGCTGTTAACCAATTAGAACTACAGTGCTTCAATATGGCAAAATATTCTCGTGACCGACCATTCATTTGCTGCCCTCAACAGGAGAAGACAATCCTAATAGCGGTTGTCATACACTTGTAGAGCAGCCCATATTGTTTGCTGGATTTGGAGCCTACACTCTTTACTTGCTGAGCACTCTGCCTCATTTGCTCCCACAGTACGTATGAATATCTGCTCCATAATTGTCTGTATCATCCCGATATGGGCTTATTACTCTTATTACTCTCTTCGTCTCACGTGTAGTTCTGCCTCAATGTTCTGTTTATGTACAGTCATACCTCGACATACAAGCTTAATGCATTCTTGGTCTGAGCTCATATGTCAATTTGCTCGTGTCTCAAGGCACTATTTCCTATGCAAAATAACTAAGTACAAATTAATTCGTTACCATACTAAAAAAACCACAGAAAACATAATATTGCGGGTGGAAAAACTTAATTGTTCAAGTTTAAGCGTTTTTAATTGGTGTAATTCAGCACCTACGGTAATCAAGTAACAAATACCTATGTAGTTGTTAAAATCTGCAATAAAATGTAATATTAATATGTACACTACTGTATGTTTTTACCTTCGAGACAGACGTAGTGACTAATGGTGGTCTGAGAGAGACTGAGACAGCAAAGCATTTGGTACACTAAAGTTTTGTGTCAGGTAAAGATGTAACAGAAAATTTGAATTTAACCTAATGAATTTAACCTAATGATTTTAACCTAATGAATTTAACCTAATGAATTCAACCTAATGAATTTAACCTAATGAGTTTAACCTAATGAGTTTAACCTAATGAATTTAACACAAAGTAGAACACACTTAAAAGCTAAGTTTTAATCTTTTACTAAACTTACTTTTTGTCGAGTTTTGATTTTTATTATCCGTTTCCGGTTTGAGGCTTTGTGCCTCGCATTCACTTCAACTGTTAGCAAGCCTTTTAAAAACCTTTTTTCAAACTGAGTCGATGAGAAAGATCCAGCCATGATTTTCTCGAAAAAGACCTCTTGCAGCTTTTGAGGCATGTAGTGGCCATCGAGAACTGGCTCGTATGCTCATATCTCACAGATTACTACTACAGTAATACTTCAACTTACGAGTGCTCCAACGTACGAGAAACTTGAGATACGAGCCAGCTTTTAAGCAAGTTTTAGCACTAACATATGAGCCATGTTTGAGATACGAGCTCGTGAGTCTGTTGCCAAGTATGCTGGAGGTGTTTTATGAGAACAGCATCACTCTGTATTTTTCAACTGCTCAGGTTATACTTTTGTACCGTGTTTTTTGTGCGCGATTTTCAGTGCAGAATTATGTGAATTAAAAGTACTGTGCGTAGACCGAAAGTTTGCCAGTAAAATGAAAGATGAAATGCAAAGAAAAAGCAAATGATAACAATTATTAAACGGAAAATTATTGAAAAATATGCGAAATGTGTATGCGTGATTGAGCTAGCTCAACAATATGACAGAAATACATCCACAATTATCAAACAGAAGGATTATATTCAGGGCATTTATTTAGTTCGCAAAAGGACTAACCATAGTTTCTAAACGGCGCAGCGATCTTCACGACCGTTGATGGAGAGACTGCTCAGGCATTGGATAAAAGATCAACGATTAACCGTTTGTGACGCCACCTGTGTTCGTCCTAATCGCAACATGTTGAAAGGGCGACAAAGGCAAACGTCCATAGATAGGTTGATCTTAAAACGGCCGGCTAGTCGTGAAAGCGAAACAAAGGAAAAATTAGCTAACCAGCGAGAAACTTCCAACTATGAACGCCGAAGAAATTTTAATTACCTCAAGTTAAAAATGAAAGTTTGCTTTTAGATTTGCTTCTAAGTTTGTCTTTTAAGACATTGATAAAATCCAAATTTATCAAAGTCAACGGTTGTAATGAAGGGTAACTCTCTATAACTCCCTAGGATATCTCCCTCTCTGGCAAATGCTAGCGCTAGCTGCTATTGCATGTATTTAATTTTACATTTTAATTAATCACATTTCCTTGCATTATTTTTTGTTTGTTTCTTTTTAAAAGCTTGTGGTAAGTTAGGACAATAACCAACATGTTCTTTCTGTTACAATATCTGGTTTTGTGTGTTTTATTTTCATTTTTTTAGAGTATGGAAACCAATCAATATATATTTAATTGTTCTATATATAAGTAAATTGCACCAACATGCGAGTAAATTGACATACGAGCTGAGTCTCGGAACGCATTAAGCTCGTAAGTCGACGTATGACTGTATATCAACATAGAAACTTGCTAGAAACTCTGCTCATATTTTGATTTTGTCAAGTGTTGGGACATGAATTAATATGTCAAGGTATGGCTGTGTAGCCTAGTTCTTACTATGCCACACATTGAGTTATTTATACCACATGCAGACCAATGTAAGTTTTATGCTAAAGCATTCAATGACTCGAGCGTATTGATGTGTGACATCTTCAACTGTCAAGTAACTTATTTAAGTTGGTGTAGGACAACTCCTAAAGTAATAGGGGGCAACTCCTAAGGTAAATGGGCTTTAGGTTAATCTGTGACAACTCCAATATGTATATTGAGCATGTGTATGTAGGAGCTTAACAACTTATTTTCAAGATCATATCCCTCGAGTACAAGCGATAGCTTTGATCTTACTTCCTTGCTTGCAGATCAGCTGACAAGAAGAGTCAGTGGGCATTCAGCAGACTTGAGAAAGGCTACATGTTTGGCCTCTTACTTGTCATGCTTTACTATTCTGTTGGGCACTCGCTAATGGGGCTAAATGAGACACTGCCTTTCCTTCCTCTTCTCCTAATGAGTGTCTACACGTCAATTGGGATATCATATACATATGTGGGACTTTATTCGACCATTCTCTCTCATAGAATGCTCAAGAAGATCGTTTCTGGGAAGAGGAAAGTTAAAGCACAGTGATAGCCATGATATTAGCAATATTGTTCACATCAGAGCTCACTTTTGTAATGAATAGTCCAGCAACAAAGATTTCTAGGAGTTATCTTACCTATGTTCCGCCCCATCACACATTTTGGACCGATTTTGCTTTTTCTTTGATTTTATTTGAAAATCCATCCCTTTAGGTGACTGCTATGCTTTTCAATGCTTTATTAATGTATTAGCTATGTAGTGATATGCATTTATAGACGCAACTGCTATGCACGCAGCATTGTATTTTTACATATCTTGCCCAATCCATGAGTCTCCTTGCAATTTTTGGTTAAGATTGGCACCCATAAAAGGTATTGATCAGTGACCCATCATCAGAAACAGCCAAACTTGCTTATACATTGTTGCACTTCAACTTCATGAAGTTAGTGCATGACATTGTTTGGCTGAGACAGTGTTTTTAGTCAAATGGCTGCTCATAACCGCGCTTATGAGCATAAGGGGAAATTTAGATGGTTAGCAAAACTACATGTATGTAATGTATATTTAAATAGAAGGACGTAAAAACCCTAGGCTAAATATTTTTTCTAAGTAATTTCGGCGAGTTGCCCTTTAAATCAAAATCATTGATAAAAACAATCTCATGGACAGGCTATGCACACTTCATAGATTTACATAGCACCGAAAATCATGTTTTACAATAAATCTATATGAATGGGTGAATGTCCGCAAATCAGTGTGTAGTGTTCATGATTCCTATGAAATCTGTCTCCATTATATCAACTAGAGTTGGGCAGGGCCGATAGCTCAATCACTAACCTGTTTCTCTCCATTTTCTGCTGTAAATCAGAAGATATATAAATGATAACAGATATGATATTTAGCTACTCAAGTTGTTAATCATGTGATAAAATAAGTTAAAAGGCTCCATGCTTTGAACTACAGAGAGAAGTTGCCAGATTTTCAACTTGATTCTATAGCTTTACCCAAAAAGCACCCCACGTATAATTGCCTTGCGTGAAGTTAACCTACGGAAGCATCACCTGTTGGCTAGATTGGCTTCATTTATCTAGCAGAAGCAGAACACAAGTTCACCTTTAGTGATTAAAGAACTTAAATAGTAACGGAAAAATGGAACTAATACTAAGCCTCAACTGAAATGAGTGTAAGACAGACAGAAAACAGGCTACCACTAGTCGCGATGACATTTCCTTGAACGAACATACGTCTGCTTGACACAGGAACAACCTTCAAATACATTTACTGTAGCTGTTGCTTCACAGAGTAAAAACCTATTTAAGACAATTATCGTAAAACCTATTTGTAATCACGTAAATTTTACCGCCACTATAGGGGAAGGGTGAACAATACAGCGCCAGCCTCTAGTTGAACACCACTTATAATAGACTGCCACTATGACATTCCTAATGTTTAATCTTTATGAACCCATAATAAAAGGTGATCAGTAGAAAATTATCTAAAAATTGGTACTAATAATGACTAGATTACAAAATTTCACTAAATCCTTCCATCGTTGTTGTCAGGGTTTCCACGGTTTTAGTGATGAGCGTGCTAGAAAAAATCAATTGGAATTGTCACAACTACACTATAATTCAAAGTCACTAAGGTAAAATTTCGATCTGTTGTCTTCAGATTCATCCATAAGGTGGTTACAAGCTGATCTGAAAACTTGTAAAACATTTAGATGAACAATTAGAATGTTCATCAGAAACAGCGTAACAAGTAATAGTATCAGGAGCCGCCATTGTTACGGCGTGTCCAAGTCCGTTTTGTAACTTGCACTTTTTCAGTTTTTCTGACAACTTTAAAAGCAACACGATTGAAATAAATAACAACTCTAACAGTCTATTACGTTTTACTCAAAGTAGTCCATTGTTTAACTCTGTCTGATAATTCGATGGATTTGACAAACCGCTTAAAAAATACTGAAACCATTGACATTAATGTCGCTCTGCCAAGCGAGTGCAAAATATAGGCAACATAAATACTGCCTCACCTGCAAATGGGTTATATTTAACTTTCAAAAATTCTGACCAGCTAGTCTAAAAGCGGAGTGCATTTGACCAGCTAGTCTAAAAGCGGAGTGCATTTGACCAGCTAGTCTAAAAGCTGAGTGCGTTTGAATGTCACCTCTAATAGAACATCACTATAGAAGGGTTGAAAAATACAGCACCGTGGCGCTCAAATATAGGTGTTACGGTAACTGTTGCTTGACAGTAGTAATTTGATGAATGGCTATCGCTGATACAGTTACTGACACAGTAACAACCTTGTCTATGGAAGCTGCTGTTAACTGATACAATAAGTTTATAAAAACAATCCTGTATTTCTTGCCACTCAATAACAACTTACCAGAACTGATGTTTTGTTGATGTTTACGTTTTTCATGCTCAACGCTTTTCCTGATTTCTTCAGCCTCAAGTTTGGCTAAATCAATCTCAAGATTAGTAGAAAGTTTGTTGAGAGACGCCATATTTGCATCAGCTGCTACAAGCACCTCACCAAGCCTGTAAGCGCTCAGCTCTGAACCTGGAGTAGTGTAAAGTAACTTAAACCATAACTGTCACGCACAATGTACAACTTTTATCGTATTTTTTTAGGTAAATCAGACACGGTGATTCCGATTTTGATCTCAAAATAAAGATTGGTCCACTAACCTTCAAAGTCATTAAGACTTTTTTTAAGTGTTTGAATATCCGTCTCAAAAACAACACGATCGACATGACAAGCTTCGCCCATAAATATGTGACGTAGCCTAGCTTTTTAGGAACGGAAGTTACAAATGTTTAGTCCGATTTAGAATGATAGAGATGGGTGTCTTAAAACCCATTATTATCCAAAATCAGTCTGAAAAATAATCTGTCTTTTATGAAAGGTAGATAAACTATTTAAAATTGCTCGTAGCTTGTTAGATGATGTTAAATAGGCTGAACGCCGAGAAAAATGAGCTCAAAAAGCGCGGTTTTATCACAAGCTAGCGTTGTTATCGCGCTTTTTTAAATATGCAATGCTAAATAGCTTATCTAGCTTTTAGAAAAGACTAAGATTATTTTGAAGGCTGAATTTAGATAATGAGTTTTAAGACACCCATCTCTATCGTTCTAAATTGGACTAAACACCCCTAACTTCCAATCTTAAAAAGCTAGGTTACGTCACATTTTTATGGATGGAGCTTGTTGTTTCAATCGTGTTGTTTTCGAGACCGATATTAAAACGGTGTAAAAAAGCCCTCAACACTCTGAAAGTTAGTGGACCAATCTTTATTTTGGGTACAAATACCTAGCAAATACTAGGTACAAGGTATTTAGGTATTATTTAGGTACAAGGTATTAGGTACAGGTACCTAGCAAATACAATAAAAGTTGTGCGTGACAGTTATGGTTTAAGATGGGAGGCACCGGGTAAATAAAGGTCACATATATATATAACCTATCACAATTCCTATGTTTCCATGAGCGGTAGTGTATCGACACACCCTCATACGGAGCTGCGATGCCAGCATGGAAACAGTCGCATCGCTTTCATTCCATTGTGATTCAGAAGCTTGTTCAGAAGCGAAACACCTGTGTGATGTGTCATCTTGGTGCCATGGAAATAGCCTTACGGTCAGCTAACAGCATCACACTTATGCAGTGATAACAAAAGCTTTTGATTAACTAGTGTCATGCGCATAACGTAGAACCCCTTAAGAAATAACGGTTTTTCCTTCTGATCATCCATGGTTCATTTTGTCCTTGGTCTTTTAAAGATCAACCTTGACACACGGCATCACGCAATCATAGCTCTACTATATCATCCTATAGAGACATGATCTGCTGGTCAGCCCAGCGCAGCTCTTCTGCACTGGTGCACCTAGATGTCCCTACACTGCCGCTGTGTGGTAACTTAGTAAATATGTGAGCACTGATGACACCCTGACAGGCCAGACTAAAGCTATGACGAGGTTAGGTAGTCCCTGGGAACTTGCAGGTAACCATGTGTCAGAAATGGTATAAAATGGCAATATTTTTAGCAATCCTATTCACCTGTATGAAAAGCAGCCTGCCCAGCATGCTCAGCTAAGCCTCGGCAATTGGCCCAGAGTAATGACAGATTCTTCCTTTCATCCTTCACTTCGGCGAGATATCCCCGCAGAAACATAATGGTATCCCACAATTCATCGGCATTTGGTGTTCCTATGGCCTTTATATATTCTTGCAATAACTCAGTTAGCATCTGAAGGTACTACAAAAATGCTCATCATTTACCAGATCAATCAGGCTACCTTACGGTACAGCATCACATGCTCCTCTATCTTATCTACTTGTCTGTCTATTTTATGATAGAGTGTCTCATACTCTATCCACCTGTCTGTATACCTTATGATAGAGTGTCTCATACTCTATCCACCTGTCTGTAACCTTATGATAGAGTGTCTCATACTCTATCCACCTGTCTGTATACCTTATGATAGAGTGTCTCATACTCTATCCACCTGTCTGTATACCTTATGATAGAGTGTCTCACTCTATCCACCTGTCAGTATACCTTATGATAGAGTGTCTCATACTCTATCCACCTGTCTGTGTACCTTATGATATAGAGTTTCGCATTCTATCTGTCTAGTAGCTGTCACTTCAACAAGTCCACTGACCGAGCTGCTGACTGCAGTAGTTGAACGCATGGTAACTTTTTTCCATGATATCTCTTTTTCCGCCTCCACCAATGACTGAATCACATAAAACAGGAAATGCATTTATTTACCATATACTTTACTAATATTTTCACATAACATGTAAAATTAAGTATAAAAATTGAAAACCCGATAAGCCTGTACCTATTCTAGAATGTAGTGCTTGCTAATCATAACGCTGCCTGAGAATAATAACAACTATTACTATTTTGGTATTATTCATTGTATTATTACTATGATTATAATGCATCACAAAAAGCAAGCAATGAAGTGGCGCAAATAAAAAGCATTAGTTCTTATAAACTAATTAAGACCTTTCCTTTAACTCCAAATTATCTTACGGCAGCAAGTCTGACAGAACAGTATATGAATTTTGTCTTCAAATATTTTTGCAAATGCTAACTACTTTGGCCAGCTGGACACCTGGAGCTTTATTTTTGATAAGACAAGCAATGGTTTATTATACACTTTTTTACTACTTTATATTAAAAAATTATTAATCTAATCTAGCAGCACATCAGCACAGGTGTATCAACAAATGGCATCTTCAGGTATTCTTACTTTGCCTAATGTACGCCATACTATTCTTATGTACATGTATATATATATATGTATGTCCATACTATGTACATGTATATATATTTTTTAATACAAATCAACGCATTAAAATTTGAGGTAATTAGTCTGACCTCAACTTTTACCCACCAATACGATGATAATAGGTGGAGATAAGAGAGAAAAGTTGGTAGTGAATAAAAATAAAAGCGGGCATGGAGAAGTACCTCTATGTTTTGTTGCCCAATACATTCAATAACAATATATTCTATGCATTGCCATGTTTTAATACATGGAGTGTGACTGAAGCTGTTGACAGCATCTCATTATTCTGCTTGTTAAACAAGGAATTCTTTTTTAACAAACTTGAATTTAAAGAAAACAAAACATTAGGCAGTGTTGCTACTGATGCATCTAGCATTACACAACATGCGTCACTGGTATGAAGTAATGTTCTACAGCATCAGACCATCTTAGCATGTACGAGCGGGCATGAGGGTACCATTATTATGAGGGTACTCGTATTATGAGGGTACCACCTGCTTTATATATCAAAAAGCTTGATTATAAAAGCCATTTTATGGGTAGAACAAATAACAAGCTTAATGAAGTACTCATACCTTAATGTGGTCAAAATCAGGAGAGGGTAACTCTTCAGCTTGATGAGCATGAACGTGACCTCTAATTCGATGATAATTCAGACCTTTATAACATTAATATGGTTGGTTAGATACAATTGCTTCGCATACTTCCACCGCATACAATGACAGCCGGTGGACAAGGCTTTAGTGACGAAACAAGACAGCTAAATTCACCACAGCTAAAATAAAATGAAAGTGAAACATATTCATCCTTTTATTGTACTTCTGTTAAAGGTTGACTTGCAACAAAATTCACAGTACAGTTATTTGATATCAAAAGATTCACCATGTCTTACTCTGCTGTGCTGTAAGTGCAAAATATGTGGAAATGTGATTACAAGCTCTTTTAAGCTAAAAAATGAACAGTTAATCGCAGCCATTACGAAAATGCCATAGGTTGGAATCCCTTTATTTCAATGACATACTCAACTCGACGTGGTTATTGTTTTGACACGTGTTTATATCACATGAACTGAAAAGCCAATAAAAGGCTCAATATAAAACGTTTTGTAGCACTAGTTTATGACAAACTTTTCAAGTTCTACCGGAAAGCCCTTATCAAATATAGATGCAGTATACTTTACAGTTTCGTTTCAGCTTGTTCTAATCATCTATAGTCGTAATGTGATCATTGCCCGTTTTTCCTGCCAAACGGCGCGAACAATTTCTGCAGCATTTTTCGACTATCACAGGTGACTAACAGGCCCCTCATGTTTATCAGAGGATGATATGCATTTCTTCGAGCTCAGGTTAAAAATTTAAACTAATTTTTAGGTTAGGTTTGAGATATCAGTGCTCAAAGTGAACAGCATTACAATGATGATGAAATAGACGCGTAACAACAATAGACATATAGTTTTATTGAATGCGTGAAGTATATTTGTGAAAATATTTCGACGAATGAGGTTGCATGAGAGTGTAAACAAAAGCGCATTGTGTTCCACTACACCCCATTTGAGCCGTTTTGGAGAGGGATTCCAACCTATAGAGTTTCCGTGATGGCCGCGATTAATGCTCATTTTTGAGCTTGTAATCAGATTTCCACATACTTTACACCTACAACACAGCAGAGTAAGACATGGTGCATCTTTTGATACCAAATAACTGTAATGTGAATTTTGTTGCCAGTCAACATTTAACAATTTTTCATCATAATTGTTATCATTTTGTACTTGTTGCTTTGTAAAGATGTTTGTTTTAGAGAATATCCATTGGTGTATGTTGGTCTGTTTTTATGATGCTAATGATGTTTATCCAGTATTTGTAAGTTTTTTTCTTTTATTATTCTTTCAAGTATTCTATTATATTGGCCAAACAACTTCTACGCTGTGACTAGAGAACTCTTATTCTTGCTCCTGTGGCAATTATCTTGGATATTCACCTTTGCTACAAGTGTATTGTTTGTAGTATTTCCTTCCCTCGCACACTACAGGTTCCTGTGATGCTGGTGTGGATTGTGTAATCCGTGAATTCCATAAATTTGTGGTTTTAGGCGCTATCATAAAAAGGGAAGTAATGTACTTTTGATTGTATTAATTGCACAAAAGGGAAACACCATGTTATACTTTTCACAGCTTCTCAAACTGAGTGAAACATTGCTTTACCTGAAACAGAAGTTGCCTTCTAGTTTTTCGGAACAATCGATTTTGGTAATTATAATGGATAATGACGGTTCATTTTATTGCACTTCCAATAGTTTATTGTATGCTAGTTTCCACCATTATAATAAGTGTAAAGTATAAAGTTACTAGCTACATGCAGATGTAATAATTACAATTTCTATTACCAGTCAAACTGTAATAACATAGAGAAATTTCAGACAAACATTGATGCTCTCCACAAATGGTCAACTGAAAACATGATGCCATTTAACACCACAAAATGTGAAGTTGTTGTTTTTAATAACAGACTACAACAGCTACCATCTTATACTATTGGAGGAAACCTACTCAACTGCGTGCAAGAAATCAAATATCTTGGGGTTACTATACAGTCTGACTTGAAATTTTCAAATCATATAGCCTCTAAAATAGCCTCAGCAAGTCAAACACTTGGCTCTATTAAATACACCTTACATCAAGCACCTCAATGTGCCAAGCTTCTTGCCTACCTAAGTCTGTGCCGTCTCATATTAGAGTACGCAGATGTCCTCTGAGACCCTGCAGACAAGGCATCTTGTCATAGACTGGAACTTGTTCAAAACAAGGCTATAAGATTTATCAAAGGAATAAAAGGTCGCCATGGTGTAACAGAGGGAAGGAATGATTTGGGACTACAGTCCCTTGAACATAGAAGAAAAACCCACAGAATTTCTCTTCTGATGAGAATTCTTTCAAACGAGGAAAGACACAAAATACTATCATCAGCATATGACGAAATAACAAACAATAGAACTTTAACTACAATGCACACAAGATCTGCGGAGAGAGGAGAACCTGCCTCAATATATGCCTCTAAACAGTTGTACTACAACAGCTTTCTACCCAGAAGTATCCGAGACCTAAAAATAGGGCAGTAATCTCATGATGCCCAAATCCTAAAATAAATGATTTCAAATAAATGTTGTAATTAAAACAGCCAAATGCTGGAATATTGATAGTGCATAAAGTATTCATGACCAAATCTATCAACAATGAGGCACTCAAAACCCTTATACCACTAGGTAGTTTTTTAGAGTGTTCTAAATTATCTGAGGTAAGATGAGGTAAGAACTGATGCAAGTAATTTATCGCCTTACCAAGCGGGATTCCAATAGATGATAAAACCGCAAACACGCAGTGCCTTTTGAACATTGTTGATGAACGCTTGGTTCTTTGCTAAAACGATATTTCTATACGTGTATGTTTCGATAACACAACGAATGTCGGCATGCTTAGGAAATGAACTCCACTTGCTATTCTTTTCATATCTCAGCTTTAGCTAACCCCGAGCAGAGTCCATTCTAGCTGTTGAAATTGCACGAGCGCTTGTTCTATACTCCCAACTACGTCTCTTTAACTTAATATCAACACTCTTACAGCCATTGCTTTTGCTCAAACCAATTTTGCTTGCAAAATAGGACTTTCCTAAATAACATATTTTTCGTTTGCGTATTTGTTTGAAATATATATTAACTAACCCGTTCGGGTTGATTTTCTATTTATAACATTAATAAGAAAACTATGATAAAACTATTGACAGTTACAACCACCCTAAACTAATAAATATATCTAATTAACCGGCAAAAAGCAACATTGCATTAGCAAATGCTTCCACAGTTACTTCTTTCCCAGATACTGTAGACCAAAAACTCATTTCTCAAATTAGCACGTGGGCGAGAGTTTTATTTGCGCGCCAAGCATTAAAGGTATGGTTTAATTAAGATAGCACGTTGTAGCTTGAGATCGTAGCCTACGAGTTTTAGTCGGTTTTGCAAAATGTGTAGCTGTGTTGGCAATTGTACCAAATGCAATTAGTAATTCTGTATAGTACCGTGGACGTAAGAAAATAGTTTTGTATAACATGTATACAAAATGGTGTTTGTATATATAGTTTTGTATAAAATCTATATTACATTCCGCAACCGAGTTAGGAACTGCAGACTACAAACTCAGAATTAGTTATAATTATTTTTAAAATCTTACCCGTTTTGCGCTTTTGTGAAGCGCGTGCTAGCCTATGTCACGGCTACGCGTGCTAGCCGTGACATAGCTGACGATATTTAACACGTTTAAAACTTTGTTTCGACGTTTAATAAACGTCTGAGACCTTTTCGAATTTATAGATGAAGTTCTGAGGTTATCATTTAAAACATTGTTCATTGGTCGATCAAATATGTTCGGTCTGCTATTGGACTACATAATCGCACATTTTTGAAGTAGCGAAGGCATTTGAATCACTTCTAATAGCTTCGAACGACCGCAGGTTGATCCTCGTTCTATGTAAAATCCCCATGTTTCTAAAATCTTAAACGCTATAGCAAACACATTTACAGTATAGTTATTCCGCTATTGAATAATTTAGAATATAGAATTGACAGGTTGCAAAAACGTTTATAAACTTCTGGCTCTTTCCTATTTTAATTGTTAGGAAAGAGTTTCATTTTTGTTGAGGGATGTTATAAGTGGATATGAAAAAATTATGTTATACATAACTAATCCAAATCTACGCACAACATCGGTGATGAATTTGCTTTTTCATTTCATTCTATTTGACTATGTTTCGTTTGGGTACTTTTGCTTTGTCATGTGGGAACTAATTTGATTATAACTAGCTTGGGTACAAGTGAAAGTGTTAAGCTGTTGTAAGCAATACTGATATTTACCAGTTAAAGTTAATCCCTTATTGTATAAATTCAACAGTTAAAATACACAACTAAAAAGTTATAAACAATAATATGAATGACAAAAGGTTAAAATAGCTAATAAAAGCTACTCCCTTACTGGAACGGTCGTCCATGTTTGCTTGCTCGGTCCATACGGCTGCGAGTTTCGATAGTCAGATGAGAGTCACGGAAGTCCTTATGTGTAGAGGATAGGTGGTTAAGATAGAGAAGTAGAAAAGGGTCAGTTGATGAAGGAGAAAGAGGCTCCATAGGTAGAGGGAAGAGGTAGAGGCTCCAGAGGGAAGAGAGAGGGAGGCTCCACAGGTAGAGGAACGCGCCTCTGCAGGCAGAGGGAGCCCCAGCAGGACCTTGAGAAGGAGAGGTAGCTGGATTGATCTGGTAGATAGAAATATTGAGTCGTTGGAGCTGTTCTCTGTTGTGTCTGTCAGTTATTAATTATCATTTACTAATAGGATCAGACAGATTAGATTGCTGCTAGTTTAGTTTATTATTACATAAGAAATGCAGGCCTGTACTCTGCGATGTCCACGAGGTGAAAGGAATGAAGTATTAATCCAGGTCAGTAATCTGGTTACATAACATGTTAATGCAGTGTGAAATGTAATAGTATCACTACGAAATTCCCTTCCCATCGATCTTAATTCGCTGTGAATATGTAATATGTTATGTGGTAAACTATAATATTGTGTTGCTATTTCTGAATTGGTTGATTGTCAATAGTCGATTGTTAATACATTTATAATGGTCCTGGTTGTTTCTGTCCGTGATCTTATTGCGGCCGTTTATCTTTTCATATCATAGTCTTTAAATTTCTTTGGAGTTTTACACTCTCGTTCAAACCGTCTGATTTCCAGGGTACGTGACATCTCGGTGTTCACTGGACTTTCATTTTTGGTTGCTATGTTATCATGATCGGCCCGTTCTAGCTGGTTATCATTTGATACTCTCTCTTTCTTCATCGTCTACAAAGAAATCACAAGTGGTATACAGTTTAAAATGAGTGATGTTACGTTCAACCATACGGCCGTCGCTGCATTCGACGGTTAAGTGGTTTCCTGATTTACCCGTTACAGTGAATGGTTCCTTGTAAAAGGTGTGACAGCTATTAATGAAAATTCTTGTCTCATTAACACTCGGTCACCAAGGTATATTTTGGAAAATTTGGCCTGCTACTTTTCGTCGAAATACTCTTTTGGTTTAGCTTTGTATTGGCTATCACGATCTGCTACTTCCTGATCTATTACACCAGAGGTCCACTGGGGTAATTTAGTTCGGATTTTTCTACCAAGTAGAAGTTCAGCCGGGGTGTTTCCCGTACTTGGATGTGGGACATTACGGTACGCACTCATATATCGCTTGATCTCAGATTTGTAATCTCCACCTTCGCTATATGCAATTTTGATGCGTCTTAGAAGTGAGGTGTTCTGCCTTTCCATCTCCCCGTTAGCCTGGGGATACCTCGACGTGACACGTTTATTGGCTATACCATAATGGTCACACTATTGGGCAAACTCGTGAGAAATGAATTCCGGGCCATTATCAGTTTTTAGTGATTCTGGAAAGTCATGAGTAAAAAGTATGTTGTCTAGCGCTTGGATAGTTTTGTCTGCGGTAATTGACTTCATATATGCAACTTCATAGAACCTACTGTAATAGTCTATGACAGCTAGTATGTATTGTCCTGAAGGGAGTGGTTCAAGGAAATCGGCGGAAATTTCTTGCCAGGGCGCTATTGGTAACGGAGTGGAACACAGCGGTTCAGGATTTAAACCTCACCCTGTGATCTGGCAACCATGACAGGATTTGCAATGCTTTTCGGCTTCAGCCTCCATACCAGGCCACCAAACTTTAGTTCTGAGATTTTGCTTTGATCCTACTAGACTCAGGTGACCTTCATAAGCAAGACATTTGACTTGATTTCTCAGAGTTTTCGGAATTGCGATTCTATCCCCTCTCAAAAGCACCCGCCCCACAATGCACAATTCATCTTTTAAAGTTTTATAAAGGGGAGGACCTTTAAAATCGTGCCAATTTCTGATATCAAGGCATTTCATCACCTCTGTTGATTCACTGTCATTATTGGCGGCTCGCTCAATCTGCCTAGCAGTTAAAACACGCGGGGTGGAATTGATCACTACCCTACAGACTGCCAAGTCTTCTAATTGTGTCCTAGTGAGAGTTTTACTAGTATCTACAGTCATTAACCTAGACAAGGAGTCAGCAATATTGTTTCTTCCCCTAACATAAACGACATTGAGGTCAAAAGGTTGTAACCTTAGCACCCACCTTTCAATACGATCGTTGGGTTTTGATTTTTTACTATAAATACTGAGGAGAGGTTAGTGGTCAGTAACCAAATCGAACTTTAACCCCAGCAAATAACATTGAAACCTTTCGCAGGCACACACTAACCCGAGACCCTCTTTTTTCGGTTTGGCTTTATCTACGTTCAACATCAGTGAGCGATCTACTAGCAAAGCTAATAATTCTAGGAACCCCGTCTTAGGCCTGTACCAAAACTGCTTCTAAACCCACAGGCCCTGCGTCAACTATGACCTTTGTTTTTGCTCTAACATCAAAGAACCCCTATGTTATATGGTCCGCTATGGCCTTTTTGAGAAGATTGAACGCTTGGATCTAGTCAACCCCGTAATCAAATGGAACGTTTTTACAAGTGAGCTACCTGAGAGGTTCACTGATTTCGGCTAGGTTGGGAATTAATTTCATACAGTAATTAACAAGGCCCATAAAAGATCTAACTTCGGAGACGTCCCTTGGAGGTGTGACACTCAGGATATCTCTAACTTTACTTTCACCCGGAGCCACCCCATTACTGAAGAGTTTATGGCCTAGAAATTCCATCTCGCTTACATCGAACTTATACTTCTCTTTATTGGGAGTGAGTCCACAGTTTAACAGACGTTTGAAAACGTCGTTTAGCCTTTGGTCGTGTTTGTTCTTTGACGAACCATGTACGACCAAGTCATTGCTCATAATAGCGACTCCTGGGATACCAGCAACGATCTTATGGATTTCGCTCTGATAAACCTCCGGTGCAGCGTTAATGCCGATATAAGGCGTTTTTATCGGTACAAGCCAATATGTGTGTTGAATGTAGTTATGTCTCGACTGTTTTCGTGCAGCTGAACTTGATGGAATCTCCAGTTAGGTCCAGTTTATTGAACACTTTGGACTGGTTCATATCCAAAAGCATCTCATCTAGAGTGGGGATAGGGTGTATCGGCTTCTTTATTGCAGTATTTTTCTGGCGCATGTCAACACACAAGCGGATGTCTCCATTCGGTTTAGGTACTATAACCTCCGGACTAACTCAATCAGTTGGCTTATCTACCCTCTCAATTATCCCGCTGTCAACCAGTTCTTGGAGTTTGTGTTTAACTTTCTCTCTTAGGTCAAAGGGGACTCTCCTATAGGGCTGGATGACAGGTTTAACTGATTTGTCTGTGCTTAGTTTCAGTTCATAGTTCTCGAGTAGGCCTACCCAATCAAACACTTCTGGTTATTTGTTGCACAGTTCTGAATAATCAATATCAACACAGTTATTAACTTGTAGGCCTATTCTTAGTACCCCTAAAGCCTTGGCAGTTTCTCTACCTAGCAGTGCTTTTGCAGCATGGTCCACTACTACGTATTCTGATTGGATTCCACCACCTGTGCCTTCACATTTGGCAATTGCATCAAAAATACATATTATGGTTAGAGGTTGGTCAGCGGCATATGGATATATGGCTGTATCAGCCATTTTACTGGTACACAAAATTTGTTGCTTTTTAGCGTTTTCCCACAGGTGTCGACCTATAAGTTTGCAGTCACTGCCAGAGTTGATGATAAAATTCATAACCATGCCCCTGACATTGTTGATTTTGTCTCTGTTGGATGAGGCTGAATTGACACTAAAGGCATATAGATTCTTATCGCTACTGACATGACTGTCTTGATTACTAGGCTGATTAGCTTGGTTGTTAGGGTTTGCTTGGGACTGATCACTTAGCTAATGTACCTGGTTACAGTTTCCGCACACACGTCCCCTAAAGTTCCCTCTACCTTGAACTCTGCTAGGTTGGTTGCCATTTCTACTATTTTTAGTTCTACATTTTGACTCACAATGATCTTGCCCACCACATTTTTTGCAAACTGCTTCTAGCTGGGCATTTAGGGTCGCTGCCAACATGTCCATAATTACCGCACCTGTAGCATTCAACATTTGATTAGGGTACGTTGTTAGCGTTTGAACTCGACCTATAGCTATTGTTAGACTTCAAAGACACACGATACACTTGTGTTGTACTTGGACCCGCATTCATTTCCCTACTTTGGCTATCAACAGTTTCCATATTGGCAGCGATTTCCAATAGTCTTGCCAGTGTCAAATCTGAGCCTTTACCCAACAGTTTTGATCTCAAAATATCTGACCTGCAACTACTGATCACTTGGTCTTTAATTTCTATTGAAGCATCGGTGTATTCACACCTTTCTGGACTGTCTCGTAGCCGTGCTATGTACTGCGCTATTGACTCATCAGATTTATTAGTGCATTTTTGGAATAAATGTCTTTGAAAAGTAGGGTTAGGGTCTATGACAAAGTGTTTAGCAAGTGTGTCTACGGCAGCTTCATAGTTATCAGCTCCACCCTGGTTGTCTATGGTTTTGAATACAGTGCAGACTTTTGCACCCGCAGTATACAGCATTAAAGCTCTGCATCAAGCACGTTTTTCCGTCAAATCTGCATCATTTTCACCATAATTTAGATTATTTGTCAAACCTCTACAATCAGCATACGCTTCAAATTCGATATGTGAATACGCTTCAAATTCTTCCAGCCATTGTTTCCACCGCAAGGAAACAGCATTGGCATTACCCTCTATGTCAAATTTGGGTGGCCCTCTAAGCTCACTAAACTGTCATGTTCCCTTTCCCAAGTTGAAACAAAAATATTCTCAAATTATTAATGTTTAAATACTTAGCTTATATCTTTACGTAGATCTGTTGTTGTTCCTCGTCGCCATTGTTGTGTCTGTCAGTTATTAATTATCATTTACTAATAGGATCAGACATAGATTAGATTGCTCCTAGTTTAGTTTATTATTCCATAAGAAATGCAGGTCTGTACTCTGCGATGTCCATGAGGTAAAAGGAATGAAGTATTAATCCAGGTCAGTAATCTGGTGACATAACATGTTGATGCGCAGTGTAAAATGTAATAGTATCACTACGCAACATTCTCTTTTATAGATGTTTCTGTTAGCTTGTGAGAAGGTGTTTAGGCACTCAGGTTCTGTTCATTATGTTGCAGAGGATTAGCAATTGAGTGAACTTGTCTTAAGTAAGTCATGAGAGTATAATTATTGGAAATGATGACTGTGTCCAATTGTTGATGTTGATGACCAATTGTCTTGGTCGTGTCTGGTACAGGTCTGATATCTTTTAATCATTTTCTGGCAGGTCAATCGATGTCCCTTTTCTCATGAGTTACTTCCACAGAAGGTTTCTAAGCTGCTTGTAAATGGGTATACGATGGCTGTCTTTATTGCTGGTCCTCTAATATATTAACTGTCATGTTCATTGTATATTGCGTATGTTTCCGGTGTTCAGGCCTTTCTCCATCACGCTGTCTTCTGTTGCTAATACTTCTATACAACAGGGAGAAATAATTCTTTATAACACATTGCACAATGTGTGCATGCCAGAAATCGTTCGCTTTGTTTATTTACGGTTGTCATTTTATCAGGTTTCTTAGAAATTTTCTACCATAAGATTTGCGTTGATTATTGCACTTCTCTGTAGCCACAGAAAGATGCACTACAAAATTCCGAGCACATTTTTCTCGCCAATATAGAATGTTAAAGCTACAATAGTGCGGCAGAGCAGATCTATAAGTATTGTTTAGTAGTTTGGTAAGATATTGCAGTGAATTTTTGTGTGTGTCTTTCGCTAGTATAGCGAATTACTGCACTTCCAAACACTACTATGTGGGATCTATTACAAGTTGGCTTTCTTACCAAGTTTGATTATATACGTAAATATGGCTGTATCTGTATACTACGTGTTTTAGTCAATGACTCAGTAACACTTGTGATTAGTTGTGAGGGCAAAAATAGAACAATACAACAACAATATGTTCTCTAACAAATTAATACTTTCCACCAAAAAAGATAAAACTAGCGGTACTCAAACACGTACTCAAAACCTTACATATAAAATATCAAGTAAACAGCAAATTAGCAGCTACAGTCTTTCATGTATATTAAACGATTGTCAAGTCACGTTTCGCTAAAGCTTTCCCTCTCTTTTAATGTCTTGTCTTAAAGAAGAAGAAAAGCAAGCAATTTGTAATTACCCTAACCTTAGCTTTTTTATAAGCCGATATTCATAAAGAATAATGGTAATTTCATTGCTTACAGTTGACAAACAAGTACGGAAATCAATAGTTTTGCAAGATTCCATGAGAAGCTAACTCTCACAAAAGGCAAAGACCTGCATTTGAAAAACAATGTTATATTAAAGGCTCGCTAATGCCTAGTCTGACCACATAATTTCACCACAATATGTGTTTATTTTCGTTTGTTACTTTTCCCTCGTATTATTCCCTCCTATATTTTTTTCATGTTAAACCACTTAGGTATGTAAGAGACGGGCCTCAGATAAATGACAGTATAAACAGTTTCAGGTCTGGTTTCCAAAAGCTTGGTTCATATTTAGCATTTATTCAGACCAGTACAGGCTCAGTCTGTCTTGTGTGGAAGTGTAGCTCACTGCTGTTCTGTGTGACGGGTTTTTGTTTTGCTAGTTTTTTCAACTCTCTGATAGTTTTTGTTAGAAACCCATTGTGATAGCTCCTGCTGTTTGTTTGCACTGAGGTGGGTTGGGCCAGACACTGAGCCCTAGTCTTGATAAAATTGTCTGGTAAATTGATAATTTATTCGTATGACTTTGTTAGTGCAGGATGATTTCTTCCCTGCTGAAGATTTTCATTAGCAAGTGTAGTCACTGTTGCTGTCTTCTTTGTAATAATAATAATAATAAGCATAATGATATCAAGTTTTCCATAGTAACGATGATTTATCTAGAGCTTCTGTTCTTGCTATAAACCATAACGCTTGGTTTTAAACCTGCGCCAAACTAGCTATTTCTCTAGTTACTTGGACCTCAGGCTGCAGCTGCGTGTTCAAGATGAGACAAAAAGATCTATATGCTAAGAGCTTAGTCTCTGAAGCACCCAATGAAGTGCACCCTTGATCATACCTTTTTGCCTCTTTGCTGTTGTAATTTTAGGATGCATATGCTTATTGAATTTTAAGTTCTCTTGCAGTGTTACTCATAGGCACTGATCTTCTGCTACTTCCTGCAGTACTTTGCCGTTCAGCTTGAATACTGGCATAGAATCCTTGGTGAGACGGTTGAAAACTAAGATTTTGCTCTTGTTGACATTGAATTACATTCCCCACCTTGCAGCCTATGTTCCAAGTTTAGATAGTTTTTGCTTTAATACTGTAATGTTTAGGGTGGATAAGACTTCCTAATAGAGAGTATTATTAGTAAACAGCTACAGAACAGCGTAAACTTTTTGGCGAGCCATTTACGTATAGTAAAAATAACACTGGTCCAAGAACAGATCCTTGTGGAACGCCAGATGAAACCGGCTGAGATCTAGACATGCAGCTATCTAGTATGACTTGTAGCAATCTGCCAGGTGTGATCTTAATGCGTGGATCCACTCTAATAAAAGTTATCCATTTCTTCAATCTTCATGAGCTTCTCCATCAGTAGAGCATCAGGCACTTTGTTGAAAGCGTTTGAGAAATCTAGAACTTCTGCGTTGACATTTTATGTTGGTCAACAGAACTGAGAATGTTGTTGAGTGTTGTGCAAAGCTGTGTCTCACAAGATAGTCTTCTCCCAAACTCATTTTGTCTATTGTAGTTTTTCTACTTTTACTAGCAAATTTCTCAATATGATATGCTCTATGATCTTGCATGAGATGCTACATGTAGTTAGTGAGATGGGTCGATAATTATTTACTTCGTTGATAGACCCAGATTTGAGTATGAGCGTAACATTTACTAACTTCCACGCTAACAGCAAGGGATTTGACAAAAATCTTAGTGAGACAACTTGCAGTTTGTCAATCATTAGGTCCTCTTTTCAAATGCCATCAGGACCAGGGGCTTTACCAGGTTTAAGGTCTTGTATCTGTTTTACCACACCTTTCACATCAGTTTCTGAAGGATTAACAACATGAGAGGTTGTCTTGTACATTAATTTATGACCATTGTTGAACTGGCTATGAAGGATGTTATTCAGCATAGTCACACAACTGTGTGGGTCGTCAGTAGCAGTTGAGTTAGCTTGTTTCAGCTTCATATGGTTCTTAGTTGGTTTTATTGTCTTTAAGTAAAGGTTTGCAATTGTATTTTTGCTTGATTTTTATGGCCTTTTTTGTCTCTTTGTGAGTGTTGGTAAACAATTGTTGATCAAATAGGTCTCCACTTTCTCGAAATCAATTGTAGAGCTTTCCTTTGTTTGGCAGCAAGTTTCCGACTCTTCTTGTTGTCTTCGTTGGTACATAGTCAATAACAGCGTTTTTGCAGATTTGTAGAAAGCAATGTTCATATTTTATCAATGTAAACAAGCTATCACAGGCTAATTGTATTCAAAGCTGCAGATCACAGTATATCTGAAAGCTTGAGAATAGCAATAGAGGTGTAAACAAGCAATAGAGGTGTATTGAGAATAGCAATAGAGGTGTATTGAGAATAGCAATAGAGGTGTATTGAGAATAGCAATAGAGGTGTATTGAGAATAGCAATAGAGGTGTATTGAGAATAGCAATAGAGGTGTATTGAGAATAGCAATAGAGGTGTAAACAAGCAATAGAGGTGTAAACAAGCAATAGAGGTGTATTGAGAATAGCAATAGAGGTGTATTGAGAATAGCAATAGAGGTATATTGAGAATAGCAATAGAGGTGTAAACAAGCAATAGAGGTGTATTGAGAATAGCAATAGAGGTGTATTGAGAATAGCAATAGAGGTGTAAACAAGCAATAGAGGTGTATTGAGAATAGCAATAGAGGTGTAAACAAGCAATAGAGGTGTATTGAGAATAGCAATAGAGGTGTATTGAGAATAGCAATAGAGGTGTAAACAAGCAATAGAGGTGTATTGACTTACACCAAAAGTTAGTGAGAAATTATCTCTTTTAAACCACAGATTGAAATACTGGTCTGCGGTCATCGTTCATTTTTAAAAGTGTTTTTAAAAGAGTTTGAGCTCATCAGGTTACAGGAGATTAGTGAATCCTTTTTATTAGAGGTATTCATTGAACTTATTAGGTATTCGTTGAACTACCTACATTTAATACTGGACATTTATTCCTCGAGAGTATATTTTTATACCTTTTTATGCTGATCACCAGATTTTTAATACCCGATTTCATGGAAACGTTCAAGCAAAAGCATACTGATTGTTATGTAGCAAAATCATACTGATTGTTATGTAGCAAAATCATACTGATTGTTATGTAGCAAAATCATACTGATTGTTATGTAGCAAAATCATACTGATTGTTATGTAGCAAAAGCATACTGATTGTTATGTAGCAAAATCATACTGATTGTTATGTAGCAAAATCATACTGATTGTTATGTAGCAAAAGCATACTGGTTGTTGTGTAGCAAAATCATACTAATTGTTATGTAGCAAAAGCATACTGATTGTTATGTTGCTAAAGCATACTGATTGTTATGTAGCAAAAGCATACTGATTGTTATGTAGCAAAATCATACTGATTGTTATGTAGCAAAATCATACTGATTGTTATGTAGCAAAATTATACTGATTGTTATGTAGCAAAAGCATACTGATTGTTATGTAGCAAAATCATACTGATTGTTATGTAGCAAAATCATACTGATTGTTATGTAGCAAAATCATACTGATTGTTGTGTAGCAAAATCATACTGATTGTTATGTAGCAAAAGCATACTGATTGTTATGTAGCAAAATCATGTTCATGGTGAACATTTTAACAGCAATTAAAAAAACGTTTCTTTTTGATGTTGTTTTTCCTAGACAGAAGTCCGCAATAGGTCTAAACTTGGAACACTGATGATACTACTTAACACATGCATGATGTTTCTTGTCTGAAATCAGATGAGCAGCACAATGAAGTCTTTAAAAGTTCTAATGATTTTATGACTATGGGCAGCATTGATGGGCTCTTTTTTTTGAGAAATACGTTTCAAGTGATTTATGTCTGTAGATCAGTTAGCAAACTATAAAATAGTTGAATTGCGAATGAGCCTTTGAGATGTAAAAAAATATCTATTTACATAGAGAGAAAATTTGTATACTGTATCTTATCACAGAACCTACTCATTATAGTTGATTTCTAGTCTTGAAAAGCAACAATGCTGTAACAAAGGCTAAGGGACAGTTTAACTTACCTCATAAATGTAATCCTTTATGGTACTAAATTATGTCTACAATAGTAGTCTCAGCTATCAGTTGGGAATCCAACTTGCGGCAGGCTAATATTAGTCTGATAGTTAACTGTTCATGTGATGTAAACATGAATTCTTTTTAGAATTCTGCTGGACATGTCAAAACTGCAATGAACATAGGCTGGTTAGTCAACCCAAATAAGCCTTAGGATTATTATAGTATGTTTTATTATGTTTTACCTACAAAACTTCAAAATGCTCTCTGAGCTTGACTCGAAACTTTTGGAAGCACATCTAATGGAAACCACCATTAAGCGGATTGAAACTTTTGGCAATCTGAGAATTGCTTTCTCCTATCTTTGGATTTGAGGCAACTGTACTAGAGCTGTGGTATAGGCCAGTTCTCGGATGCAACTGCACTCAGTTATTTTCTATCCCTCTATTAAATTTGACTAGGTTATGCATTTATGTGTCAAAAGCTTATGCATTTATATGTCAAAGGTTATGCCTTTATGTGCCAAAGGTGACATGGCAATAACAGTAAAGACATGATAAACTGTGATTTTAAGATTGATGATTAGTATAACAATGATAATAGTATTAGCATGATTAACTGGTTCAAACCATACTAGGTAACCATGGTAACCTTTAACATATGATAATCAAGAAATACTAATTAAAATGTTGCAATTAGTTCTGGAATAGTTAGTGGAAGCTGCTTATAGTAACATATTTTTGTCTTAAATGCTGAGACAACTGCATAAGTTAATGCAGTTGTCTCAGCATTTTAATGTTTGTGTTGTGTTTGGTTAATGTTGTGTAAAAGTATGTAGCAGGTAAGATAATGTAGGTTATGTAATGTTTACAAGCTGTTTATTTATTACACGTGCAACGCAAGGCATTCAGCAAGTCTTTACTACAATAAGACCCGTGTCTGTCCGTTTGTCCGCGGCCATGCTTAAAGGGTAGCAAAAAATGCATGGCACGGTATCAAACTTGTATGTATGGTTGCTAAGCAACCAGACTTCATCAACTGTGCTACTCAACCGCCTTGCTGTATTAGGGAATAGTTGTGCAGATACTTATTACACCTGTTGATCTATCACAGCGCATGGGACTGCCAGTGTACTAGTGTAATAATTGTATATATTATATATAATAATTAAATATTATGTAATATTATATATACAGTGAAACTCGGATAACTCGCCCTCGGATAGCTCGAACACATGGTTAAATCGAGCGGACTTGTTTTTGTCCGTTTCCACGCAATGATAAATTGCTTTAGATAACTTGCCCTTAACTTCATTAAATCGAACAGTTTTTTGCCCAATGGCTGCCAAGATAGTTGTTATCGCTTTAGAATATCACTTTATTCTAAGCCATAGAGATAAACAACAATTTTTAGTAGTTCTTAGTCGTCATTATTACCACTATCGGCAAAATATTTTCGCTAACGACTTTTCTAAAGGTTTGCAGAAAATCAAATTTTACTAAACATCCGCTTGGGGATAGCTTCGAAAGCAAGGAGAAACCAGGTAACCTTCAGATAAACTTAAAGGAAAATTGGCAAAACTGGTTTTGTTAAAACGCTCAAAAGAAAAATATGTCTTTTTTCTGAGCGTTTCAATCGCGATCAGGTTTTATCTATTTTAATCTGAAAACGTTCTGGCAGTCACATCACCTAAACCAAACAAACAGATCTCAAGTAATAGGAAAATATTTATACTTCCATAGCCGAGTTAGCCTTAGCCGAGTTTCACTGTAATTGTATATATACTTGTATAATAATTTTATATATTCTTCAACTTGGATTACATGGCAATCCTTTTCTAAAATTATCATGCATAGTTTATTTAGGAATAGAATTGAATTAAAATTTTAATTTAGGACCTAATAAAAAGATTTATACCATATAACAGCAGCATTTGCCTCCGAATTTGGTCAGTTATATTCATCCATTCAAGTTTCATAGAATTTGTTTACAGTGTTGGAAATATAAATACATCACCGTTTTGGGATACCGCATCTCTCTAATGCTAACTCCATCATATGCACCCTAACATGTGGTTCACTCGAGCCCAAAGGATTGTTAGGGGTGTCACACTCAAGCATAGACAACTCTCATCTTCATTCAGTATTGCATCAAGTTTTAACAGTCCCCATTCACGCAGAGACTTTAAATATGGCTTCAAACGATCGGGGGTGAGTAGCTACCCTAACTATATGACTATAGCTAATCTAACTATATGACTGTAGCTACCTTAACTACATGACTACAGCTACCCTAACTATATGACTATAGCTAATCTAACTATATGACTGTAGAAACCCTAACTACATGACTGTACCTGCTATAGCTGTATGACTGTAGCTACCCTAACTACATGACTGTAGCTACCCTAGCTACATGACTAGCTACCCTAGTTATATGACTGTAGAAACTCTAACTACATGACTGTACCTGCTATAACTGTATGACTGTAGCTACCCTAACTTCATGACTGTAGCTACTCTAGCTACATGTTTGTATATGATTATATAGCTACTCCAACTTTGTGCACTTCGGTTATTCGTAGGTATCCTCATCTACATCGTCTGTTGAGGAATAGACTGATCGATTGTTTTTCGTTGTTGCAGTGTTTATTCCAAATTGATCAACTGACGAGTCCGCAAGGCTTCCAGGAACTCAAGGACAATGTGATCGTTAAAGCAAATGAACTCGTCACAGAGGCTACTAGTAACACCAGAACTCGCAAACTCGTGCAGGTAACAATAATAGCTTCATTGTTTATCTTCTCTCTGCTGACTGCTGAGGTCATTCACTATGGAATCTTCATTTTCATTAATAGTATGATAGGGGAAATCTATACGGTGCACTCCCGGGCTTCGGCGTCCCTGTTTTACGGTTTTTTCGCCTTATGATGTGGAACACAATGTTTTTTTCGTTCCATCGTTACAGCTTTTTTGTTTCACCATACGGAATCAGCAAAAAAATGTCTCTTGAAATTCACCTTCAGCAGTCGGTGAGCTGGATATGAATAAATAATGAAAATGCCGATATGTTATTCACCGAAATCCCTCCCTCCCACAATGCATGAAAGAGATAGGATGCTTTCCCTCTCTCTCAGTTAAGCAGGCTTCATGTTTCGTAAATACTCGCTATCGCGAGAGTTGAACGAAAATTAGTGGAAAATAAGCGTAACTAAAAATTTAATGCGCATTTTAACGTTTATTATAATATTAATTTACTATAAACTTTAATTCATTTTATGTATATAACCGCATATATAACTGTTTGTTAGCCATGGATTCTAAGAATAATGATGACGTTAAAGGTTGACTTGCAACAAAATTCACCTTACAGTTATTTGGTATCAATAGGTTCACTATGTCTTACTTTGCTGTGTTGTAGATCCAAAATATGTGGAAATGTGATTACAAGCTCTTAAAAGCTAAAAAATGAACAGTTAATCGTAGTCATCGCGGAAACGCCATAGATTGGAGTCTCTTTCTTTTGACGACGTACTCAAACATTGCGGTTATTGTTTTTGATCACGTGATGTTCTCACGTGAAATTAAAGGCCAACAAAGTGCACAATATAAAACCTCTCGTAGCACTAGTTTATGACAAACACTTTGGGTTCTACAGAAAAGCCTGTATCAAATATAGATGCTCGCTACTTTACAGTTTTGTTTTGGCTTGGTCTAATGATCTAGTGATCCATACTTCCTGCCAAATAGCGTGAACAATTTCTACAGTATTTTTCGACTATCACAGGTGACCAACAGGCTCCTCATGTTTATCAGAGAATGATATGCACTCCTTCGAGTTGAAGTTAAAAAGTTGAACAAATTTTTATGGTAGGTTTTGAGATATCAGTGCTCAAAGTGACAGCATTACAATGACGATAAAACAGACGTGTAAGGACAATTGAATGCGTGAAGTATATTTGTGAGAATATTTCAACGAATGAGGTTGCATGAAAGTGTAAGCAGAAGCCATTCTGTTCAACTACGTCCTATTTGAGCCGTTTTGGGAAGGGATTCCAATCTACAGCGTTTTAGTGATAGCTGCGATTAAATGTTCGTTTTTTATGTTTTAAGAGCTTGTAATCACATTTCCACGTATTTTGCACCTACAACACAACAGAGTAAGACATGGTGAATCTTTCGATCCTAAATAACTCTAATGTAAATTTTGTTGCAAGTCAACCTTTAAAGGAAGAAGTAAGAATCATAACCATAAACATAAGCAGGCCATAATCACTAAATACACTAAAGTTACTGCAGGTAACTATAGTTACTAAGATTAATATACTATTTTGTTACTAATTTTTAATATATACATTAAGTATATAAAATTTTGGCGTTTTTTACCAGAGGTGTTTGCATTAGATAATTACTAGGGGTTTTTATACCGCTCTATATGGCATTTTGCCTTTCGAAACCAAAACTGGAACGAATTAATATACAGTGGAACCTCGGTTCTCGAACACAATCCGTTCCAAAAGGTTGGTCGAAAACCGAGTTGCTTGAGATCCGAAACAGGTTTTCCCATTAGAATTAATATATATAAGTTTTAATCCGTCCCAACACCCTGAATGTTTACCTTTTTAGTATTTTATACATTATTTTATGCATGAAATTGCACATTAAAATGCTGACCAACACATAAAAAGCAATGTATATCTCAGAAAATGTTAAGCAAAATGGCAAAGACACAAATAACATAAACATAAATGTAACCCAGGCTAATCGTACGTTCGTGTTGTCGTAATCTTCCATACGAAAGATTACGCTAACATGAACGTGTAAAAATAAAAAAAAAGGATAACGAAAAGAATTGTGAATAGGATTTTTTACTCGGCTACAGGATGTTCTTTTCTCTTAAAATATCTATCCAATGACACTTGCTTCTGCCTTCTTTTTAGCACTTTTTGGAAGTGGTTCATGATAGTGTCGTTAAAGTCATTGATGACTCTGGTGGCTGTAGCTTTATCGGGGTGGTGAAGTTCGACGAAATTCTGTAACATTTGGCAAATTGGCCAATTTGCTACACATTTGTTTAATAGCGATCTACACCCGTACGCCGCTCAGCATCCCACCCTCACGTACGCACTCACGCGTCGTACCAGCGTTCGAACTCCGATTTTTGTTTGAACTACAACGCAAAAATTTCTCGAATTTTTTGTTTAGACTCTGATTTGTTTGAACTGCGAGTCGTTCGAAAACCGAGGTTCCACTATATTCCCATATATAGCAGCCACCAGCACCAAGCATCTTGTCCTCACTATGGAAGAAACATCAAGTAGATTGCTGTGTCTGTAATGACCTTGTGTAATGGCCTTATGTTTGACTCTGTTTATCAGTGTAAATATACGTGCGCCTTTCAGCTTATTGTGGACCACTTTTCCATCTTCATGTTAATTCTAGTCGGTCATATTTCTGGAATAGGTCTCATTTTTGCTCAGCACTATTCACGCTGCATTCAGAGTCCTTAAGAATTTCTCTAGAGGGGTTCTTGTTACAAAGTTCACCACAAACATTCAATCATAAAATGGGGTATGTAATAATTATTCTTTTGGCCCTACACGTTTCTATAAACTTAACGTATATATAAACTTAACGTATATATAAACTTAACGTATATATAAACTTAACGTATCTATAAACTTAACGTATCTATAAACTTAACGTATCTATAAACTTATCGTATCTATAAACTTAACGTATATATAAACTTAACGTATCTATAAACTTAACGTATATATAAACTTAACGTATCTATAAACTTAACGTATCTATAAACTTAACGTGTCTATAAACTTAACGTATATATAAACTTAACGTGTCTATAAACTTAACGTATCTATAAACTTAACGTGTCTATAAACTTAACGTATATATAAACTTAACGTATCTATAAACTTAACGTATATATAAACTTAACGTATCTATAAACTTAACGTATCTATAAACTTAACGTATCTATAAACTTAACGTGTCTATAAACTTAACGTATATATAAACTTAACGTGTCTATAAACTTAACGTATCTATAAACTTAACGTGTTTATAAACTTAATGTATATATAAACTTAACGTGTCTATAAACTTAACGTTATCCCCAGCTAATCGGTTTCAACAATTTTCACCGATAGATGATTGACCTAGTAAGTACTCTATCAATAACCCGCGAATCAATGCAGTAAAACCTTTTTGTCTTATATCGAACATGTTTGTTATAAAGCAAGCATCTAGTTATCTATGTCTAGTTATCAATGTCTATAACCATTAAAATATTAAAGATCTTATAATTTGAAGGCGCTATGTATGTTAATTGGCAGTTTGAGTGGACAGACTTGTGCTCTGTGGGCTAGTGCTCTCTGCTATGTACCATGTTGTCTGAGACCTTCTCCAGTACCGTAGTCATTTACAAACTTCATCGGTCGTCTCATCTGCAGGTGTTTGATGACCTCTCCGATGAGTTATGTCGGGTAGCAGACATGGCTGACTTTGTAAGAGTAGGTCACCCGGAGGCGAGTTATAGAAAGGCAGCAGAGGATGCGTGTATGGCAGTTGGAATTATCGTACAACAGTGAGTGACCGTGGTCGATGGTAGTCCACATTAGTCATTGCATCATCATTCCTCACTATCTATGTCAGGGTTAGGTTGATATATATTGCTTTGATATAATTATATCATCGATATATATATCGCCGATAGATATGATATTTTTGAGCAAAAAATTGATATTTTTCAAAAATATCAAATTTATCATTCCATTCTCACCTTACAACTATTGCTAACAGTCTAAAAATGCTAAATAACACCTAAAATCATCAAATACTTGCATAGGGGCATATTAGGCTTACCCAACACAGACAAACAAAGACAGCCAGACCTAGGCGGTCACATTGGCTAAACCAATTAATTAGTGTTTGAGTGGAGAAGATTTTTTCAGATCTAAATTGTATTCCTTCATCTCAGTACTATCTCCCTAACCTGATTATCTCATCTCATGTTAAACGATTATATTTTATTGCCTTATTGGAAGACCAGCCTGCTGAAAAACCTTTGAACTTCATAATCCATGATTTTGAATTGAACAATCTGACACCCAGAAACAGAATTGTAAACACATTACACTGATTCACTGAGATCAGTGAGATGACAGAATAACTCATCTCATCGTTTTCTGTAAAAATCTTTCAATGAATAGCTTCAAAGGATTCTAGCTCAGTATAAAATCTATAAATATGATGATATAACTCTGACTGCCAGTTTTGCGCGTGTGTTTTCATCATGTGGACTGGTTCCATGTGGACCATGTTGAGAAATCGTCTCGGTGTGGTGAAAGCTGGCAAGCTGGTGTTTGTTTACAAATACCTAAACTAGACAACAGTAGGACATTAGAACATGCTTGGACTATCATAGTGTGTATTTACTATTAGTACTATTTTGTTTGCACTTTGAATTCATGTCATGATTTCCAATCTAATGTTTGACGAACATTTTTATATTATGATTTTACTAGGCCTACAATAAATCAAGTTTTTGGTATTAAACATTGCTGACTGGTCCCATACAACCTATAAAATACATCAATCACAATGTAAACATCATACAAGTTCAACCTAGCTTCAAATTTTTTTCAAAAATGTCATTTGTTTCAAAATTATCAATAAATATAATGATATATATCAGTGATATGATATTTTTTTAAATATCAATATTTTTGCCAACCCTGATCTATGTGTATTTTCTCTTGTTCGTGTCTGTATAGTAGGTAACCATTTAACCATATGTTAGTTTGACCTTAGGGAACTCACTGCTATATGCTATACTTGTTGTATGAAGAGAAGTTACTTACATGGATGAGTCTGAAAGAAGGATGTATCTCCCTTTCCTCGCACTTATATACTAGCTTCACTACCTAATCCTAACTTCATAACCTTATCATAACTGCTGTGACTACTCGCAACAGCTATAACCTCAAACATCGATGTAGCCTGGGCTACATCGATGGGTATATGGGCTACATTCATTGTATATGGGCTACATACATTGTATGATGGAAGATTATCTCTAAATTATGATAATTCAAATGGTACAAACAGAGAGAGATATGTTATGAGAAATGATCTGATTGGATAGTTTTGAAGAAAGCAAGAATATTGAACAAGAATTGCAGAGGGGAGAGAGAGGGGGAGGGAAGAAGGGGGAGGGAGAGAGAGGGGGAGGGAGAAAGAGGGGGGAGGGGAAGAGGGGGAGAGTGAGAGAGGAGGGAGAGTGAGAGAGGGGAGAGAGTGAGAGGGGGAGAGTGAGAGAGGGAAAGAGTGAGGGCAGGCCAATTCACAAACAAGCAGACCACATGAGATAAAATCAGTCAAGTCAGGCTAAACAGTTGGCACAAAGATCACCAGAGACAGCTCTGTGTGAGGAGTGGTAAAATAGAGCTTTCACATCTGGTGATAAAAACAAAAATTTATCTACTATTGCTGAGAGTTACCTATACTGCCTGGCTATAACGGTGCAGTAGGAGACGTCCCACGGGTTCACTACAGACCTGTTCCCCAACTATAGCTGAGAGTTACCTATACTGCCTGGCTATAGCAGTGCAGTAGGAGACGTCCCACGGGTTCACTACAGACCTGTTCCCAACTATAGCTGAGAGTTACCTATACTGCCTGGCTATAGCGGTGCAGTAGGAGACGTTCCACGGGTTCACTACAGACCTGTTCCCCAACTATAGCTGAGAGTTACCTATACTGCCTGGCTATAGCAGTGCAGTAGGAGACGTCCCACGGGTTCACTACAGACCTGTTCCCAACTATAGCTGAGAGTTACCTATACTGCCTGGCTATAGCGGTGCAGTAGGAGACGTCCCACGGGTTCACTACAGACCCGTTCTCCAACTATAGCTGAGAGTTACCTATACTGCCTGGCTATAGCGGTGCAGTAGGAGACGTCCCACGGGTTCACTACAGACCTGTTCCCAACTATAGCTGAGAGTTACCTATACTGCCTGGCTATAGCGGTGCAGTAGGAGACATCCCACGGGTTCACCTCAGACCTGTTCCCTATCAACTTCTCCTTTATTATCCTCATCTTGTTAGTCTTGGACAGCCATTGGCTTTAGTTTGTCAGAGAGTAGTTGTAGGAACTCATTGACTGCTTCAGGGCTTCCTGTCATAGTTCCTTGCAAAGCTCTTTTTGTTAACAGTTGCAAGGCTCGGACAAGGTCACACTGAATGATATTGAAACACAAAATAAGATACAACAGAGTGGTAATTACAATGAGACGTTTACGGACTGATATTCCTAGTGAACTGAGCGGATTACCTACAGAAAAAGATGTCCTTACATCTGAGAATTGCGGATCCTTTGAGCTTTCACTGCTACAACTTTTACTATAGCAATATTTATCGTATCAATATTTATTTATCTCAAGTGATGCCATGTCTTATTTTTATTTCACTTGTATTATTTTTATTCTTATTCATTGTATGATGGAAGCTCTGGGGCCAGGGCCCCAGAGCCTCCATCATACAATAACACACACCTCTAAGGGAACTCTTCGCAGACGATAAGTCAAAATTTTTCCAGTTAAACCAACCTTATCACGCTTATAAGCAGTGTACAAAATCCCTGTCATCTATTAGTTATAATTCAATACACTACACACATTTTTATAAACACTGCCATAGTCATTATCATAGAGTTGCCAACTTTTGCAGGATGAACACAAATGTGCCACTCTATGAGAGCTTACGGGCTGTGGTGAAGGAGGGAGATAATTTGAGTTGTGAAGCATACGATGATACTGACAACAGAGTGGCCAGGCTTTTTCTTAATGATTTTGAGCAATGTGGGATTCATTTGGATGCTAGTAAGGTATGGATTAGCTAAAGGAAGCTCCTTTTTGTGTGAATATTCAGTGTAGTAGAGCAGGTTGTGTGTATATGCCTATATAAGGGGTTTTTGTTTGATATAATAGCCATTTGTGTATCTAATGCATTATACAGATAAGATACTGTAGGCACATACATGGCGTATAGTAGTATTATTAGGTGAGCTACTGGAGCTACAGATTATGTACTGCATGTATGCCCTCTTCTTACAACTTACACTTGTAACAGTTTCTTTGTTGAGATTTTAAAATTATGTGATGGGCGATTTTATTGACATGCTGTCTCCTGGAGGAACAACGTTTATGGGGAAAATGGTTGACTTGTTTGAAGTTACTTTATCTTACCATAGAGGGCATAACTCACAATATGAAATAGCGAAAGGCAAAGAATCCAAAGTACATGCACCGTAAACCGTATTATTTCAAAACACTCTCGTGGTTGCAGGGTTGTCATAAAAGAACAAATAAAGAGTGTACCGCAATATGTGTAAAACCATCACACAAATGTATGTAATCACTATAGCCTATCATAGCCTAGATCTTACCTAGACAGCTCACAAGGCTAACTTACGCCAACACCTATACCAGTTCAATAAATCTTGATCGGTTTTGCAACAATGTCAGCAATCAAATCACGAGTTGTCCAGTACATAGTTTTGATGTGTTTGCTCTGAACTTCCTCATCTATAAAATAATATCTCACATCCATATTCTCACTTAACATTGTTAAAACAGTGTTGTTCGCTATGTATATAGCTGACTGATTATTTATGTGCAGTGTTAGTGGTGTAAAGTTTCACTGTGTTAGGTCTTTCCCTAGCTGGATTAACCAGACAGCCTCTCGAGTCAGTTTAAATGCTGCCACTCACTCTGCCTCTGCAGTCGCAAATGTGATAAATGTTCGATTTCAAGCAACTCACACCCAGCTCTGGTATACCTTTTGAGTAGCGTGGTATTATTTCGCAGTACTTAGATGAGTATGAGTGGAAGTATGAGTATTGACTGACAACTCCTCCCAGGTAGTTTCTGTCAGGATCGGCTGCCATAGCTAAGTAAAGTGGACTACTAGTAAGTGACTGACGATGTAACTTATCAACTGATGTACTGTCACCATCAGCAATGAGCGCTACAATGTTGCCTGGAAATCTGTTGCCTACATCTGACCGGAGTACAGTTCTCCATCTTGTACTTCATAATCATATAAGAGATGCAGTATGGTTGGTGCATTTTCAAAGGTTCATCCCTGACTGCAACAGGTATACCTAGAACATATTGATTGGAACCAAGATCATTTATTTTGAACTTTCGACTGAGAGATGATTTACACTCATTCATGCACTTCTGGCTATCACTGAGTGTAGTAATGTCAATCTACATAGATAGACAATCGAATTTAGTGGTCACTATCAGTACACATTGATCAGACCTAACAAAGCCTCGTCATTTAAAAAATTTGTTGATCGCTTTGTTCCTGCACCTCAGAGACCGTCTGTAAACTTAGATGTTTTTCTAAGGATTAAGACAAAGTTTTCAGATCTAAGAGACAAATCCTTCAAGCTGTCATGTATGTGACTTCTGCTAGCTCACCATTTAGAAATGTTGACATAACGTTCATTTGATGTGTAATACCATTTCTACTAAAACTGTATAAGGTTGTGACATCCTATGCACCACTGGAGGGAATGGTTCATTGAAATCCATCCTTGGTTGTTGAGAGAAATCACAGGCTACCAAGCTAACCTTAGAGCAGTTAGTAGAGCTCTCAGCATCACCCTTGAATGTTAACTCCCATTTGTTGATAATCAGTTGTCTATCGAAAGTAACGAAACTTGATCTCTTGTGTTCATGTCTATGAGTGATGCATAGTCTTCATCAGCTGCTTGGATCCATTGTTCATGTCTATGAGTGACGTATAGTCTTTATCAGCTGCTTGTATCCAGTGTTTATGTCTATGAGTGATGCATAGTCTTTATCAGCTGCTTGGATCCAGTGTTCATGTCTACGAGTGATGCATAGTCTTCATCAGCTGCTTGTATCCAGCGTTCATGTCTACTAGTGATGCATAGTTTTCATCAGCTGCTTGTATCCAGTGTTCATGTCTATGAGTGATGTATAGTCTTTATCAGCTGCTTGTATCCAGTGTTCATGTCTATGAGTGATGCATAGTCTTTATCAGCTGCTTGGATCCAGTGTTCATGTCTACGAGTGATGCATAGTCTTCATCAGCTGCTTGTATCCAGTGTTCATGTCTACTAGTGATGCATAATTTTCATCAGCTGCTTGTATCCAGTGTTCATGTCTATGAGTGACGTATAGTCTTTATCAGCTGCTTGTATCCAGTGTTCATGTCTACTAGTGATGCATAGTTTTCATCAGCTGCTTGTATCCAGTGTTCATGTCTATGAGTGACGTATAGTCTTTATCAGCTGCTTGTATCCAGTGTTCATGTCTATGAGTGATGCATAGTCTTTATCAGCTGCTTGGATCCAGTGTTCATGTCTACGAGTGATGCATAGTCTTCATCAGCTGCTTGTATCCAGTGTTCATGTCTACTAGTGATGCATAGTTTTCATCAGCTGCTTGTATCCAGTGTTCATGTCTACTAGTGATGCATAGTTTTCATCAGCTGCTTGTATCCAGTGTTCATGTCTACGAGTGACGCATAGTCTTCATCAGCTGCTTGGATCCAGTGTTCATGTCTATGAGTGATGTATAGTCTTTATCAGCTGCTTGTATCCAGTGTTCATGTCTATGAGTGATGCATAGTCTTTATCAGCTGCTTGGATCCAGTGTTCATGTCTACGAGTGATGCATAGTCTTCATCAGCTGCTTGTATCCAGTGTTCATGTCTAAGAGTGATGCATAGTTTTCATCAGCTGCTTGTATCCAGTGTTCATGTCTACGAGTGACGCATAGTCTTCATCAGCTGCTTGGATCCAGTGTTCATGTCTATGAGTGATGCATAGTCTTCATCAGCTGCTTGAATCCAGTGTTCATGTCTACGAGTGAGGCATAGTCTTCATCAGCTGCTTGAATCCAGTGTTCATGTCTAAGAGTGACACATTGTCTTCATCAGATGCTTGGATCCAGTGTTCATGTCTACTAGTGATGCATAGTTCTCATCAGCTGCTTGGATCCAGTGTTCATGTCTAAGAATGACACATTGTCTTCATCAGATGCTTGTATCCAGTGTTCATGTCTGCGGGTAACACATAGTCTGCATCAGCTGCTTGGATCCAGTGTTCATGTCTAAGAGTGACACATTGTTTTCATCAGATGCTTGGATCCAGTGTTCATGTCTACGGGTGACATATAGTCTGCATCAGCTGCTTGGATCCAGTGTTCATGTCTACGGGTGACATATAGTCTGCATCAGTTGCTTGGATCCAGTGTTCATGTCTACGAGTGATGCATAGTCTTCATCAGCTGCTTGAATCCAGTGTTCATGTCTACGAGTGACGCATAGTCTTCATCAGCTGCTTGAATCCTGTGTTCATGTCTAAGAGTGACACATTGTCTTCATCAGATGCTTGGATCCAGTGTTCATGTCTACTAGTGACGCATAGTTCTCATCAGCTGCTTGGATCCAGTGTTCATGTCTAAGAGTGACACATTGTCTTCATCAGATGCTTGGATCCAGTGTTCATGTCTACGGGTGACATATAGTCTGCATCAGTTGCTTGAATCCAGTGTTCATGTCTATGAGTGATGCATAGTCTGCATCAGCTGCTTGTATCCAGTGTTCATGTCTACGGGTGATACATAGTCTGCATCAGCTGCTTGGATCCAGTGTTCATGTCTAAGAGTGACACATTGTCTTCATCAGATGCTTGGATCCAGTGTTCATGTCTACGGGTGACATATAGTCTGCATCAGTTCCTTGGATCCAGTGTTCATGTCTACGAGTGATGCATAGTCTTCATCAGCTGCTTGGATCCAGTGTTCATGTCTATGAGTGACGCATTGTCTTCATCAGCTGCTTGGATCCAGTGTTCATGTTTACGAGTGATGCATAGTCTTCATCAGCTGCTTGTATCCAGTGTTCATGTCTAAGAGTGACGCATAGTCTTCATCAGCTGCTTGTATCCAGTGTTCATGTCTAAGAGTGACGCACAGTCTTCATCAGCTGCTTGGATCCAGTGTTCATGTCTACGAGTGACACATAGTCTACATCAGCTGCTTGGATTCAGTGTTCATGTTTACGAGTGATGCATAGTCTTCATCAGCTGCTTGTATCCAGTGTTCATGTCTAAGAGTGACACATAGTCTTCATCAACTGCTTGGATCCAGTGTTTATGTCTACTAGTGATACATAGTCTTCATCAGCTGCTTGGATCCAGTGTTCATGTCTGCGAGTGATGCATAGTCTTTATCAGCTGCTTGTATCCAGTGTTCATGTCTACGAGCAATGCATAGTCTTCATTAGCTGCTTGGATCCAGTGTTCATGTCTACGAGTGACACATAGTCTACATCAGCCGCTTGGATTCAGTGTTCATGTTTACGAGTGATGCATAGTCTTCATCAGCTGCTTGTATCCAGTGTTCATGTCTAAGAGTGACGCATAGTCTTCATCAGCTGCTTGTATCCAGTGTTCATGTCTAAGAGTGACACATAGTCTTCATCAACTGCTTGGATCCAGTGTTTATGTCTACGAGTGATGCATAGTCATTATCAGCTGCTTGTATCCAGTGTTCATGTCTACTAGTGATGCATAGTCTTCATCAGCTGCTTGGATCCAGTGTTCATGTCTATGAGTGACACATTGTCGTCATCAGCTGCTTGTATCCAGTGTTCATGTCTACGAGTGACGCATAGTCTTTATCAACTGCTTGGATCCAGTGTTCATGTTTACGAGTGATGCATAGTCTTCATCAGCTGCTTGTATCCAGGGTTCATGTCTAAGAGTGATGCATAGTCTTTATCAGCTGCTTGTATCCAGTGTTCATGTCTATTAGTGATCCATAGTCTTCATCAGCGGCTTGGATCCAGTGTTCATGTCTATGAGTGATGCATAGTCTTCATCAGCTGGTTGGATCCAGTGTCCATGTCTACGAGTGATGCATAGTCTTCATCAGCTGCTTGTATCCAGTGTTCATGTCTAAGAGTGACACATTGTCGTCATCAGCTGCTTGTATCCAGTGTTCATGTCTACGAGTGACGCATAGTCTTTATCAACTGCTTGGATCCAGTGTTCATGTTTACGAGTGACGCATAGTTTTTATCAGCTGCTTGTATCCAGTGTTCATGTCTATTAGTGATCCATAGTCTTCATCAGCGGCTTGGATCCAGTGTTCATGTCTATGAGTGATGCATAGTCTTCATCAGCTGGTTGGATCAGGTGTCCATGTCTACGCGTGATGCATAGTCTTCATCAGCTGCTTGGATCCAGTGTTCATGTCTACGAGTGACGCATAGTCTTCATCAGCTACTTGTATCCAGTGTTCATGTCTACGAGTGACGCATAGTCTTCATCAGCTGCTTGTATCCAGTGTTCATGTCTAAGAGTGACGCACAGTCTTCATCAGCTGCTTGGATCCAGTGTTCATGTCTACGAGTGACACATAGTCTACATCAGCTGCTTGGATTCAGTGTTCATGTTTACGAGTGATGCATAGTCTTCATCAGCTGCTTGTATCCAGTGTTCATGTCTAAGAGTGACACATAGTCTTCATCAACTGCTTGGATCCAGTGTTTATGTCTACTAGTGATACATAGTCTTCATCAGCTGCTTGGATCCAGTGTTCATGTCTGCGAGTGATGCATAGTCTTTATCAGCTGCTTGTATCCAGTGTTCATGTCTACGAGCAATGCATAGTCTTCATTAGCTGCTTGGATCCAGTGTTCATGTCTACGAGTGACACATAGTCTACATCAGCCGCTTGGATTCAGTGTTCATGTTTACGAGTGATGCATAGTCTTCATCAGCTGCTTGTATCCAGTGTTCATGTCTAAGAGTGACGCATAGTCTTCATCAGCTGCTTGTATCCAGTGTTCATGTCTATTAGTGATCCATAGTCTTCATCAGCGGCTTGGATCCAGTGTTCATGTCTATGAGTGATGCATAGTCTTCATCAGCTGGTTCGATCAGGTGTCCATGTCTACGAGTGATGCATAGTCTTCATCAGCTGCTTGGATCCAGTGTTCATGTCTACGAGTGACGCATAGTCTTCATCAGCTACTTGTATCCAGTGTTCATGTCTACGAGTGACGCATAGTCTTCATCAGCTACTTGTATCCAGTGTTCATGTCTATGAGTGATGCATAGTCTTCATCAGCTGCTTGTATCCAGTGTTCATGTCTAAGAGTGACGCATAGTCTTTATCAGCTGCTTGTATCCAGTGTTCATGTCTATTAGTGATCCATAGTCTCCATCAGCGGCTTGGATCCAGTGTTCATGTCTATGAGTGATGCATAGTCTTCATCAGCTGGTTGGATCCAGTGTTCATGTTTACGAGTGATGCATAGTCTTCATCAGCTGCTTGTATCCAGTGTTCATGTCTAAGAGTGACGCATAGTCTTCATCAGCTGCTTGTATCCAGTGTTCATGTCTAAGAGTGACGCACAGTCTTCATCAGCTGCTTGGATCCAGTGTTCATGTCTACGAGTGACACATAGTCTACATCAGCTGCTTGGATTCAGTGTTCATGTTTACGAGTGATGCATAGTCTTCATCAGCTGCTTGTATCCAGTGTTCATGTCTAAGAGTGACACATAGTCTTCATCAACTGCTTGGATCCAGTGTTTATGTCTACTAGTGATACATAGTCTTCATCAGCTGCTTGGATCCAGTGTTCATGTCTGCGAGTGATGCATAGTCTTTATCAGCTGCTTGTATCCAGTGTTCATGTCTACGAGCAATGCATAGTCTTCATTAGCTGCTTGGATCCAGTGTTCATGTCTACGAGTGACACATAGTCTACATCAGCCGCTTGGATTCAGTGTTCATGTTTACGAGTGATGCATAGTCTTCATCAGCTGCTTGTATCCAGTGTTCATGTCTAAGAGTGACGCATAGTCTTCATCAGCTGCTTGTATCCAGTGTTCATGTCTAAGAGTGACACATAGTCTTCATCAACTGCTTGGATCCAGTGTTTATGTCTACGAGTGATGCATAGTCATTATCAGCTGCTTGTATCCAGTGTTCATGTCTACTAGTGATGCATAGTCTTCATCAGCTGCTTGGATCCAGTGTTCATGTCTATGAGTGACACATTGTCGTCATCAGCTGCTTGTATCCAGTGTTCATGTCTAAGAGTGATGCATAGTCTTCATCAGCTGCTTGGATCCAGTGTTCATGTCTAAGAGTGATGCATAGTCTTCATCAGCTGCTTGGATCCAGTGTTCATGTCTATGAGTGACACATTGTCGTCATCAGCTGCTTGTATCCAGTGTTCATGTCTACGAGTGACGCATAGTCTTTATCAACTGCTTGGATCCAGTGTTCATGTTTACGAGTGATGCATAGTCTTCATCAGCTGCTTGTATCCAGTGTTCATGTCTAAGAGTGACGCATAGTCTTTATCAGCTGCTTGTATCCAGTGTTCATGTCTATTAGTGATCCATAGTCTCCATCAGCGGCTTGGATCCAGTGTTCATGTCTATGAGTGATGCATAGTCTTCATCAGCTGGTTGGATCCAGTGTTCATGTTTACGAGTGATGCATAGTCTTCATCAGCTGCTTGTATCCAGTGTTCATGTCTAAGAGTGACGCATAGTCTTCATCAGCTGCTTGTATCCAGTGTTCATGTCTAAGAGTGACGCACAGTCTTCATCAGCTGCTTGGATCCAGTGTTCATGTCTACGAGTGACACATAGTCTACATCAGCTGCTTGGATTCAGTGTTCATGTTTACGAGTGATGCATAGTCTTCATCAGCTGCTTGTATCCAGTGTTCATGTCTAAGAGTGACACATAGTCTTCATCAACTGCTTGGATCCAGTGTTTATGTCTACGAGTGATGCATAGTCTTCATCAGCTGCTTGTATCCAGTGTTCATGTCTAAGAGTGACACATTGTCGTCATCAGCTGCTTGTATCCAGTGTTCATGTCTACGAGTGACGCATAGTCTTTATCAACTGCTTGGATCCAGTGTTCATGTTTACGAGTGACGCATAGTTTTTATCAGCTGCTTGTATCCAGTGTTCATGTCTATTAGTGATCCATAGTCTTCATCAGCGGCTTGGATCCAGTGTTCATGTCTACGAGTGACACAGAGTCTTCATCAGCTGCTTAGATCCAGTGTTCATGTCTATGAGTAATGCATAGTCTTCATCAGCTGCTTGTATCCAGTGTTCATGTCTATGAGTGATGCATAGTCTTCATCAGCTGCTTGTATCCAGTGTTCATGTCTACTAGTGATGCATAGTTTTCATCAGCTGCTTAGATCCACTGTTCAGACTCAGCACCTGACACGGTGTCACCCAAGCTTGTAGGTTTACTAATGTTATTGCTTTTAAAAGCACACTGCTATGTATAACTACAGACTCAATATGCCATGCCTCACTGACCTTCATGTGTTACGTGTTGGATACGAGTCTTCATTGTAGTTTGTCAAATACGGTAGGCTGAGGGGTACCAAGCTTATCTTCATCGCGTATCATATCGTGTTTGATCATACAGCTGGCTTTCGATAGCTTTCTGTAACTCACAAACACCATCATGTCGGCTTTATCGCCAAATTTGCTGCCAAGCTCGTCTGAGATGTGTGAATTTGACTATATTTGTGAATATGAACCAAATACACATAGATTGCCGATGTTAAGTGTTAATCTATGCCACAGCTTGTAGGGTGTAGTAAGATAATGGGTTGTGGCAGTAGGTAGGCAATTTTTCACGTATACTGGTGTAGTGATAGCTTCAGCCAGAGTGATGTCGGGCGATTACCGTCGATAATCATCGCTTTGGCTGATTCACAAACAGTATGATTAAACTTTCCTGCACACCAGTTCTGCTATGAAGAATAATGCGTTGACTATCTTTAATTCAGAAATACTGTTGACTCGAAGAAAGTCTGTGAACTCAAGTGACGAGTACTCACCTCCTTATGTAACTCACCTCCTCAATCATTCAGGAGCAAGGTCATTGTGCTACTAGTACATGCATTATCTTTACCCTAGCCTTACAATCTTGAAACATCTTGTTACCAAAATCTACACATATTCAAGCCTAGAATAGTCATCTATAAAGATAACATAATATCAGACGTCAGTATGAACTAGACTTAATGTTCTCTTTGGTTCGATACAACTACTAGACTCAAACGATAACTTGATTATTTCGCCTTTGACATAAGTTCCACACAAATCTATGTTCCCATCGGATAGGCTAGCACCATTTACAAGGACTGTTTGCGCGTAACACCATATAGCAGTGTTACATACGTGAGCAATTCTATCATGCCATGTATCATGATCATCTAGATAGCACAACATGTTTATCAAACTATATTTAGCGACTACTATATCTCTGTGATTCTTAAGCCAAATCATACTGTGACCGAATTGCACAATATACTTTTGCTAAGTAGCTGCTTTGACTAAGGATAAGTTTTGGAGAGCTGCTTGCCTATGTATAATTTGTATTTAATATTAAACATGCCAGTCTTTCTTGGCTTCCCATTTAACACTGAAGCTAGCGTTATGCGTGAAGCCATACCAGAAAAAAATGTTTGCCCAAATTTGAAGAAAAATGCTTAAATTCACATGGCCCAAAGACTATCGCTATCAGTATAGATATGTAGTAGGCACTGCAGCTGGTGAAGTACGGATTACACAGAAATAAACTTAGTACACAGAAATAAACGAAACACCTTAATTTGAAAGTTAGAATGATAAATGCTGTATATGTTAATTACAAATAAATTTTCTGTACAAAAACTTGTTTATTATTACTCGTGCAACACCAGACATTCTGTAGTAATTGATAAGTATGTACCCATTTTATACTATAGTATAGCCAGTTGGACTGTGTAGTGTATTGGATAAATGTTTGCCTGCAGAACTAGAGGTTCCAAGTTCATTTCCAGTGTCATGCAGGTTTTTCATTGCTAAATTTTAATCACTTAATTTGGACGCAGTGACAGACAGATAGTCCAACAAACACAAAACACACATTGAGATTTACATATTATATAGATATGAGATATAAATACATTGTATATGATATATTACATATAATTTGTAATATGTCTCGCTTTATATTAAACATGTTATCAAGGTAATCATGTTGTACAAGGGTCATATTAAAACAACACCTAAAACTGATCGGTGCAAGAAAATACTATGCTGTGTAGGTATATATGAAGTACATGTAAATTTAAGAGTAGATCTATGTGAAATACTGTAAGTACGGTATATATTTTTACTATTGTTTTATGCGCATATACATGTATATGTATATATGTATGCTGCATATATATATATACTAGCGGAATGCCTGGCGTTGCACGGGTAATAAAAAAGTTTTTACACTGAACATTTGTTTTTAATCAACATATACAACATTCACCATTCTAACTTTTAAATGAAGGTGTTTGTTTATTTCTGTGTGTGCTGTAAGTTTAATTAAGTTTATGATATACAGTCAAACATGGATAACTCGAACTTCAAGGGACCGAGCAAAAGTGTTCGAATTATCAGAGCGTTCAAGTTATCAGAGCACTGTCACAAGTCCATATATTTACTTATTTATTAGTAGATACATGTACATATACAAACTATAATATAAATCAAAAGCACATATGGCTTGTTTCAAATTAAATGCTTCTAATGTAAAGTTTAAAACGTTTTCATGAAAAAGTATAGAGATTTTTCTATCACTTGAGATTGGTTTGTTGTTTGAGGTGATGTTATTGCCAGGACGTTTTTCAGATTGACATTGGCAAAACTTGATCGTTGTTGAAATGCTCATAAGAAAAGACATTTTTTTCTTTTGGGGTTTTACCCACGATCAATTTTGCCGTTTCTTCTTGAAGTTTATGCAGATTACCTTACTTTACCTGGGATTCGTTAAAAGCAACACTCCGAGGCAGTTCAATTAGAGGTTTTACGAGGTTTTACGGTACATTCTATATCACTCACGTTTTTTAATAGATACTTATTGAATGTACACACGTATTCTGTGTTTAGGTCAAACGACGAATAGTTTTTTGTAGCTCAGACAACGTATACGTTTAATTACACCAATTTTAAGACGTTTTAAACATTCAACATTCCGACGTTGATTCAACACGGAATCAACGTCGGAAAACTATTCATCACGGGCTAGCCGGGTCACGCACTCAAGGATTTTCGCCACGCACATACAAAACAACATGTAATTTTTGTTTTGTATGTGCGTGGCGAAAATCCTTGCGGGCGTGACCCGGCTAGCCCGTGCTATTCATCGTATCGCAGTATAAATCAATTTTCACCAAACTTTTAGAAAAGTCGTTGACAACAATATTTTGCCGATGGTGGTAATAACGACGCTTGTGAATTACGAAAAGATGAAGTTTACCTCTATGGCTTTGAATAAAGTGATTTTCTAAAGCGATAACAACCGTTTCGGTACCGTTGGGCAAAAAAACAGTTCGAATTAACAGTGTTGAGTTCGAGTTATCTATAGCAATTTATCATTACGTGGGAACGGACCAAAGGAAATGTTCGAATTAACCATGTGTTCGAGCTATCCGTGGACGAGTTATCCATGTTTGACTGGATATACACATACTTATAGCATTTGGGGTAAGTTTGGGCATGTATTTCTCTTGTGGTAGTAGTTCAAGCGTGCTAGATAAAGTGTGAAACATGCATATTTTAACCAATCGCCATTAAAGATTGGCAGGTATAATAAGCATGTGCACAATTATTTCATTGTATGGCGAGTAGGCCGTGTGGCGAGTAGGCCGTGTGGCGAGTAGGCCGTGTGGCGAGTAGGCCGTGTGGCGAGTAGGCCGTGTGGCGAGTAGGCCGTGTGGCGTAGTCAATAACACGTCTGTCTGCAGAACCGTGGTGTGTGAGTTCAATTCCAGTGCAGTGTATATATTTGCAAAGTATTTGCGTAGGTTATATATAAGTATATATGTATGGGATATATATAGGATATATATCTAGGTGTAGACCAAGATGAAGTACTGTAGGTAGATATTTCCTGCTATTGGTAAAGTACTTACTCAACCAGCATAAGACTAAACATGAATTGAAGAAAATATTTGTTGCAGCGAAAAATGTTTGTGGAACTAACGGAGCAGATTATGGCCTTAGAAAGTGCATTCATGCAAGCAACTCACCAGCCTTCTGTTGTCAATGTCAGCTTGCTGCCAACTCATCTCCATCATGTGTGAGTATTCGGTCTCCATTTGCATCTCCTCATCTGTATACTAAGGCAATTTCTGCTACATATCCCTTGCAGCAGCTTTTGCACTGTCTTTTGAAGTAGTATAACTGTATTTCATTTACCTATACATATTTATAACTGAGGTATAACTGCTTCCTTTGCCTTCAGGTTTGGTATCACTAAACAGGCTACAGTGCATGCTGCCAACTCGGAACACCCTGATGGAGATGTGAGGGAAGCGTCCTACCGTGCCTACCTTTATCCATCTGAGTCTCAGTCTAAGCTATTGAATGAACTACTGCTGTCTCGAGATAAACTAGCTAAGCTGGTTGGCTACCAGAGCTATGCGGGTAAGCCGAGTATACCCTGTGTGTGTACCCTGATTATACCCTGTGACTGGAAGTGTTCTTGTCTATCATTTATGTTTGTGTCTCCGTATTCTCTTAGCTGTCAGAATATATGATATGTGGATACCTTTTCATACTCTCCGTATTCTCTTAGCTGTCAGAATATATGATATGTGGATACCTTTCCATACTCTCCGTATTCTCTTAGCTGTCAGAATATATGATATGTGGATACCTTTTCATACTCTCCGTATTCTCTTAGCAGTCAGAATATATGATATGTGGATACCTTTTCATGTTCTCCGTATTCTCTTAGCTGTCAGAATATATGATATGTGGATACCTTTTCATACTCTCCGTATTCTCTTAGCTGTCAGAATATATGATGTGTGACACCTTTTGTGATACTCTCCGTATTCTCTTAGCTGTCAGAATATATGATGTGTGACACCTTTTGTGATACTCTCCGTATTCTCTTAGCTGTCAGAATATATGATGTGTGATACTCTCCGTATTCTCTTAGCTGTCAGAATATATGATGTGTGGATACCTTTTCATACTCTCCGTGTTCTCTTAGCTGTCAGAATATATGATATTGAATATATAGGTCTACCAGGGTGTAGGTCTACCAATGTGTAGGTCTACCAAGGTGTAGGTCTACTAGGGTGTAGGTCTACCAGGGTCTAGGTCTACCAGGGTGTAGGTCTACCAGGGTGTAGGTCTACCAATGTGTAGGTCTACCAAGGTGTATGTCTACTAGGGTGTAGGTCTACCAGGGTCTAGGTCTACCAAGGTGTAGGTCTACCAGGGTGTAGGTCTACCAAGGTGTAGGTCTACCATGGTGTAGGTCTATCAGGGTGTAGGACTCCCAGGGAGTAGGTCTACCAAGGTGTAGGTCTACCAGGGTGTAGGTCTACCAGGGTGTGTGTATACCAGGGTGTAGGCTGCAAACAGCAAATATAAATATACAAATGAAATAAAAATAAGACATGGCATCACTTGAGATAAATAAATATTGATATGATAAATATTGCTATAGTAAAAGTTGTAGCAGTGAAAGCTCAAAGGATCCGCAATTCTCAGATGTAAGAACATCTTTGTCTGTAGGTAATCCGCTCAGTTCACTAGGAATATCAGTCCGTAAACGTCTCATTGTAATTACAACCCTGTTTTATCTTATTTTGTGTTTCAATGTCATTCAGTGTGACCTTGTCCAAGCTTTGCAACTGTTAACAGAAAGAGCTTTGCAAGGGACCATGACAGGAAGCCCTGAAGCAGCCAATGAGTTCCTACAACTACTTTCTGACAAACTAAAGCCCATGGCTGTCCAAGACTTCAACAAGATGAGGATAATAAAGGAAAAGTTGATAGGGAACAGGTCTGAGGTGAACCCGTGGGACGTCTCCTACTGCACCGCTATAGCCAGGCAGTATAGGTAACTCAGCTATAGTAGATATATTTTTGCTTTTATCACCAGATGTGAAAGCTCCATTTTACCACTTCTCTTACAGAGCTGCCTCTGGTGATCTATGTGCCAACTGTTTAGCCTGACTTGACTGATTTTATCTCATTTGGTCTGCTTGTTTGTGAATTGGCCTGCTCTCCCCATCTCTCACTCTCTCCATCTCTCACTCTCCCCTCTCTCACTCTCCCCCTCTCTCACTCTCCCCCTCTCTCACTCTCTCCCTCTCTCACTCTCCCCCTCTCTCCCCCTCCCTCACTCTCCCCCTCTCTCACTCTCCCCCTCTCTCACTCTCCCCCTCTCTCATTCTCCCCCTCTCTCACTCTCCCCCTCTCTCATTCTCCCCCTCTCTCACTCTCCCCTCTCTCATTCTCCCCCTCTCTCACTCTCCCTCTCTCTTCCCCCTTCTCTCTTCCCCCCTCTCCTCCCCCCTTTCCCCCCTCTCTTTCTCCCCTCTCTTTCCTTTCTCTTTCCCCCTTCTATCTTTCCCTCTCTCTCTCTTTCCCCCTCTCTCTTTTTCTCCCCTCTCTCTCTTTTTCTCCCCTCTCTCTCCCTTCTCTCTCCCCCTCTCCCTCTTTTTCTCAGATCCAATCAGATCATTTCTCATAACATATCTCTCTCTGTTTGCACCATTTGAATTATCATAATTTAGAGATAGTTTGAAGGGATACGCTGAAACCAAACATTTACGCATTTCTATTTATCAGCATGGATGTGAATGTGGGTGAAATCTCAAGCTATCTCTCTTTGGGTGCCTGTATGAATGGCCTAAGGCTATTGACTGAAGGATTGTTTGGTATAACATTGCGAGACGTCACACCAAACCCTTCGGAGTGCTGGCATAAATCTGTACATAAGATTCAGGTACTACAACTCAACCATAAGGCTCTATTCTCTGGAACTCTCTGTAGAATTGCCATCATTTTATCAAAGTTTCTTCAAAATTCCAATTAACAGTAGTCGATAGTGTAATATATTCTCTGCTCTGTTTAACCTGGTCCTATTCAGTTTTGGATCACTTCAAACATCTTCTCTGATTAATTCAAAAGCTGCTTTAGTACGGGAAGCTTTTGTACCTAGCTTCCTCCTCATCAGTTCATTTTAACCTTTGACATTGTTAGCTGTGATTATCTCATGCATCATATTGTGACCTTTGACATCGTTAGCTGTAATTAGCTCATACATCATATCATGACCTTTGACATTATTAGCTGTAATTAGCTCAAACATCATATCATGGCCTTTGACATTATTAGCTTTAATTAGCTCATACATCATATTGTGACCTTTGACATTGTTAGCTGTAATTAGCTCATGCATCATATTGTGACCTTTGACATTGTTAGCTGTAATTAGCTCATACATCATATTGTGGCCTTTGACATTGTTAGCGGTTCTGTAATTCGCCACAACTGCCACTTGCATTCTCCTTCTTGGAACTTACAATAAGGGTAAAATCGGAGGCATGAAGCACTGTTTCATGTTATGCTTCTACGTAGAACTAAAGTATTTGGCAAAGAACTGTGAACATATCTACTGATTTATCAACTAAACAGGGTTTTGAGAACTTCAAAGATCATATGTTGAAAATTACATGTGATGGTGAGACAAGTATTTGCTCAAATTTCATATCATGTTTCAAAGTTTTCGTATGTCGATGTGATCATAGGCCGAGATTTGACTGCATACGATGTCTTACTTGGTCGATGTTTAATCACTAATACAATACCAATACACACGTGTGCTGTAACAATACCAATACACACGTGTGCTGTAACAATACCAATACACACATGTGCTGTAACAATACCAATACACACGTGTGCTGTAATAATACCAATACACACGTGTGCTGTAACAATACCAATACACATGTGGGCTGCTGTTAATCACCAGTACAATACCAATACACATGTGTGCTGTAACAATACCAATACGCTTGTGTGCTGTAACAATACCAATACACATGTGTGCTGTAACAATACCAATACACTCGTGTGCTGTAACAATACCAATACACATGTGGGCTGCTGTTAATCACCAGTACAATACCAATACACATGTGTGCTGTAACAATACCAATACACATGTGTACTGTAACAATACCAATACCCATGTGTGCTGTAACAATACCAATACACACGTGTGCTGTAACAATACCAATACACACATGTGCCGTAGCAATACCAATACACACGTGTGCTGTAACAATACCAATACACATGTGGGCTGCTGTTAATCACCAGTACAATACCAATACACATGTGTGCTGTAACAATACCAATACGCTTGTGTGCTTTAACAATACCAATACACATGTGTGCTGTAGCAATACCAATACACATGTGTACTGTAACAATACCAATACACATGTGTGCTGTAACAATACCAATACACACGTGTGCTGTAACAATACCAATACACATGTGTGCTGTCACAATACCAATACACACGTGTGCTGTCACAATACCAATACACACGTGTGCTGGTGTTTTGTTAAGTCTTTAGGCAAAAAAGAGTCGGCATCGTTTTGTTTCCTTTGTCATCAGGTGCACATGAATGACACCGATGAACTATTGGGAGTTATCTACTGTGACTTCTTTGAAAGGGCTGGAAAAAGTGGCCAGGACTGTCACTTCACGATTCAAGGAGGAAGGCGTCTTGATGGCTTTACATACCAGGTGCCTCTGCATGTTACTATGATATTCTAGGCCTCGATCCTGTACTGAACATCTAGTGCAGGTATCTGTCGCAGGAAGCAGGTACAGGTATTTGTCAGAGGCATCATGTGCAGGTTTTAGTCAGAGGCATCAAGCGCAAGTGTCAGTGACAGGTATCAGCTTTACAGGTACAGGTTACTTACAAGCATCAGGTACAAGTAAAAGCAAGTGTCAGTGAAAGGTTTCAGCTTTACAGGTACAGGTTACTTACAAGCATCAGGTACAAGTAAAAGGCAAGTGTCAGTGAAAGGTTTCAGCTTTACAGGTACAGGTTCCTTACAAGCATCAGGTACAAGTAAAAGGCAAGTGTCAGTGAAAGGTTTCAGCTTTACAGGTACAGGTTGCTTACAAGCATCAGGTACAAGTAAAAGGCAAGTGTCAGTGAAAGGTTTCAGCTTTACAGGTACAGGTTACTTACAAGCATCAGGTACAAGTAAAAGGCAAGTGTCAGTGAAAGGTTTCAGCTTTACAGGTACAGGTTACTTACAAGCATCAGGTACAAGTAAAAGGCGCTAATGTTGATCATATATTCTAAAATTTGTTATCACAAACATCTGTTGCAAGTTTGTGAAAGGCTGCATTTTTATAACACCATTATTTATAACATCTGGCTATTTTATTAGTTAATAAGTTTATCTTACCTTTTCATAGACATATCAAAGCCTTGCTCTATTATTAGTTAATCAGTTTATCTTACCTTTTCATAGACATATCAAAGCCTTGCTCTATTATTAGTTAATAAGTTTATCTTACCTTTTCATAGACATATCAAAGCCTTGCTCTATTATTAGTTAATAAGTTTATCTTACCTTTTCATAGACATATCAAAGCCTTGCTCTATTATTAGTTAATAAGTTTATCTTACCTTTTCATAGACATATCAAAGTCTTGCTCTATTATTAGTTAATCAGTTTATCTTACCTTTTCATAGACATATCAAAGTCTTGCTCTATTATTAGTTAATCAGTTTATCTTACCTTTTCATATACATATCAAGGTCTTGCTCTATTAATAGTTAATCAGTTTATCTTACCTTTTCATATACATATCAAAGTCTTGCTCTATTATTAGTTAATCAGTTTATCTTACCTTTTCATAGACATATCAAAGTCTTGCTCTATTATTAGTTAATCAGTTTATCCTATCTTTTCATAGACATATCAAAGCCTTGCTCTATTAATAATTAATCAGTTTATCTTACCTTTTCATAGGCATATCAAAGCCTTGCTCTATATTGTAGATACCAAAGGTGGTGCTGATGTTGAACCTTCCCAATCCAACCAGTTCCAAGCCCACTCTACTGTCTCCTCAGCAACTAGACAATCTATTTCATGAGTTTGGACATGCTTTGCACTCTATGATAGGTGATCTCTACATTCTTCTGTGTTCGTTACATAACCAGTGTTCTTACCGTCTACCTTCTTTGTCGCTTACATAGCCTGTGGTCCTATAGTCTAACTTTGCTGTTCATTATATAGCCTGTAATCCTAAAGTCCATCATCTTTGTTGCTTACATAGCCAGTGTTCCTATAGTCTACCTTCTCTGTAAAGCTGTGTTCACACCAGTCACTTTCAGGCTGATTCTCTGGACGATTTCCTACTGACCAAGAATCGTATCATGTGAACGGTTCGTAGACCGATTTTTTCCAGTAAGAAATTTGATCGGGCGGTGCCTGATCGATTACCGATTCTAGGCCGATCTTCAATTTAAGTAGCCAATCAAATCTCTTTCACAGCGAGCTACACATTGTCATATAAAGTGAATGCCATATTTGTTTTCATGCATGTTTTTGTCATAGCTTCCCACCGGAGTAGTAATTACGTTGATAGCACCCCTGAAGGGTGTTATCAGCAAAATTATCGCTCAGGTTAAGTTATTATAGCAGTAGCATAATAATTGAACCATCTGCTTCAATTATTATACCGTTGCTATAATAATTGAAACATCATGTTAGCAAGAGATCGTCCTCCATATAGTTATGCATAATTAGTGATAAGCGTAGGCCGTGCAAAATAGTAATTAAACTTGCTAAAAAATTTCCATGAGAAACATAGTAGGAAACATTCAGCAAAATGCAAAGCATGACTCACAAATAATATATCAGCTCAAGTTATCTGACCCTGCAAATAAAAACTGGCAAAATCACCCACTCTCAGTCCAAACTTGGCCTAGTGTGAACAAAAAAAATCTGGCCAATAGCTTCCACAAAAACTCTTTTTGCTAATCGGATGGTGTGAATGCCGCTTAGGATGCATAACCTGTGTTCCTCTGGTTTACTTTCATTAGTTGCATAGCCTGTGTTCCGATAGTCTACTTTCTCTGTCACTTATGTAACCTGTGTTCCTATAGTCTACTTTCGCTGTTCGTTACATCACCAGTGTTCCTATGGTCTGCCTTACAGATTACATGGCCCTATGGTTACATAGCCTGTATTCTTATAGTCCACATTCAATTTTTCTTATAGCCAGGGTTTTTTATAGCCTACCTTCGATTTTAGATACATAACTGAGTGGAATGGTAACCTTGAGACCCCCTCAATGTTACCATCTACGGCAGAGTGAAATACTGCTAGTACTGATGGAATGCTATTTTAATGTTGTGTCTCGACTGACTCACCTTTCAGTAGTAGTAATCATTATTTTATATTTTCTACTGGTCAGTGTACTCTCTATCTTGCTGTTTGCCGCAGGTAGAACTCGCTATCAACATGTCACCGGCACTCGCTGTTCAACTGACTTTGCTGAAGTGCCGTCTATTCTCATGGAATATTTTTCTTCCAACGCAAAGGTAAGACAACTCTTTCCTGTGACCAAGTAATTGAATTTTTTTGATAACTTGATCACGCCACGTCCTTTTATATCAACCATTGATCCACTGTTATTTTTTTATAGTTCACTCTCTGTTGAAAGTTTTTTTCGTGAAGCAAGTTTTTGCTGAGGTCAAGAAGATGTTCGTGGGAGTGTTTCTAATATTTGAATTATTCATCTGTAGACAATTTTTGTTGTTTTAGGTTCTCCAAGAGTTCAGTTCTCACTATGAGACAGGCAAGCCCATGCCCGATTGGATGATCAAACAAATGATTAGGTCTAAGTCTTTGTTTATAGCTTCAGTAAGTCATTCATAGTTTATATTTATACAGAGGTAGAGTTGAGAGTGTTATAGACTATCTATAGACTGATCTGTGTTAGCTCCAAGACTTACTAGTGGCATTCAGACATGACTACTTACATGACTAGTGTGCTTGTCAGGAGGAGGCAATTCTTTTGAGTGTGTACCGATGTTGTTGTCTGCAGGACACGCAGTTGCAAGTATTCTATTCGGCACTAGACCAGGCCCTTCACGGACCACATCCTCTGCACAGTTCTAATATAGATGTACTTGCTGATACACAGAACAGGTTCTACGGTCTGCCTCATGTGGAGAACACTGTAAGTTTCACTTAAGATCTCACTCCTGGTTTTCAGTTTATTTAGTATTTAAGGGGCATTCGGTAGTACACCCTCGCATTGTGGCTATTAGTGACTAGATATACTCACTCACACTAGCAATAAAGTTATCACTTACTATCCACTAGCAATAAAACTATCATTTACTAGCCACCAGCAATAAAGTAATCACTTACTAGACACTAGCAATAAAGTTATCACTTGCTAGACACTAGCAATAAAGTTATCACTTGCTAGACACTAGCAATTAAGTTATCACTTACTATCCACTAGCAATAAAGTTATCACTTACTATCCACTAGCAATAAAGTTATCACTTACTATCCACTAGCAATAAAGTTATCACTTACTATCCACTAGCAATAAAGTTATCACTTACTATCCACTAGCAATAAAGTTATCACTTGCTATCCACTAGCAATAAAGTTATCACTTGCTAGACACTAGCAATAAAGTTATCACTTGCTAGACACTAGCAATAAAGTTATCACTTGCTAGACACTAGCAATAAAGTTATCACTTGCTAGACACTAGCAATAAAGTTATCACTTTCTAGACACTAGCAATAAAGTTATCACTTGCTAGACACTAGCAATAAAGTTATCACTTGCTAGACACTAGCAATAAAGTTATCACTTGCTAGACACTAGCAATAAAGTTATCACTTGCTAGACACTAGCAATAAAGCTATCACTTTCTAGACACTAGCAATAAAGTTATCACTTTCTAGACCCTAGCAATAAAGTTATCTCTTATTAGACACCAGCAATAGAGTTATTACTTGCTAGACAAATGTTTTTTTTTACTGGATACTCGCTATCCTGAGCTGTACTCTTGCAGGCATGGCACCTGAGATTTGGTCACATGGTTGGATACGGGGCCAAGTACTTTGCATATCTCATGTCCAGAGCGATTGCTGCCAATATATGGCAGCACTGTTTCAAGGATGACCCCTTCAGCAGGTACCTTCTCTGTTTATTTCCTTACAATCAGTCAGCTGGCACCCAAGGTTGAAGTTTTATGAGTTACTGCTATCTTATGTGTATCATTCAAACCATGTATTTTTTTGCGGTAAAGAAAGTTTGTGATTGTTGTTTGGGAGATACCAAGCAGAAACAAATGCCACTGCCTCTGATTCATTTAACAGGGTCAATGGTGAAAGATACATGAGAGAAATCTTACAGCATGGTGGTGAGAAATTACCAGCCGATATGGTCGAGTCACTAACAGGAACTAAGCCAACCGTTGCGAGTTTAGTCACTTCTCTTGTGGAGGAGACAAGGTTGGCCGGTAACTATGGAGATTGATGATGGTCCACCCTTTATAACCAGCTGATTGGTCATTGCCCAACTGAGAGCCAGCCGATTGGTCATTGTCTAACAGAGAACCAGCTGATTGGTCATTGTCCAACAGAGACCATACGAACAGCGAGTCACATTTATCTGTTTTGTGTCTCCTTACAGCTCACCTACTCTCCTATTTTCTGTTTTTTGATTGACATTCGAGATGGTGCTAAGGGCTGTAGCTAATTATTAACAAAATCAAGCATGAAATTGGTGCTATGGTGGCATTATACATGTACAAGGTGCTGGTTTGTTATAACAGATGAGCAAAATTCATGTAAATATATTCAGAAAGCTAGATTTTAATCCCAACTGACTCTTGTATGTATTCTCAGTCAAAGAGTTCTGCTTTTAGGTGGTGATCGATGCAAGCTGTGCCCCTAAAGTAGTAGCAAATCACATTCATTGGTACTCAGGCTTGGCTCTATTTCCTGTTGAAATTGTTTGACATTTAAGCCTAATCACGATTACTCGTCAGAAAACTGTTGAAATTTTTTTTTTTCAAATTGACGACTCTCTTTGTTGTGCAAAGCATTGAGGAATGTTTTAGCCAAATATGGAGTTATCACTGCTGTCACACGGAGTCTTGTAAGCCTGTCCTCCCAAGTAATTCTTCGCGCAGCAGATGTCTTCATTTAGGTGGTCTGTCACGTCTTCCTCATTCTGTGTGGCTCCGCACTTTTGTGTGTTGGATGTTACAAGAAAGGTCACAGGATCGCTCACCGGGTTATCAATCACGGAGCAAGCGTATTTGCCTAAAGTCCAAGAAACCGACGAGTCATAACTGCCAAAAGTGAATTTGAATGCGTGTATTTTAGATCGCAAGCTCGACACATAGAATAGAGTAAATATAAGTGGTAAACTCTCACCGAGGGTCATGTAGTTAGTTATCCATGTTCCAGGCTGTTTCCATGACAACCGTGTTTTTGAGCCCTGACCAAAGTAGTTGGCGGCTGGCAAAATAGAGGAGTTGTCATACAGTGAATATACCTACAGTGTATGTAATTACGAGGTGTCATTTAATGAATATGCCTACTGCGTAGCTCTTAAACCTACTTTGTGAAGAAATTCAGTAGATTCAGTTCATCAGTGCTTGCCTAGTACATAAAACCACTCACACAGCTGTTCCTTTAAAACTACTGTTCATGATAAAACTCTCGGACATACCCACCGTGTCCTCCTCCTTTAACCGATGACATATTTAGCTATGTAGATGGTGACTTATACCACTACCACTTTTGTTTGAGATGTGTCACATACCTTCCTTCATGCACATGTCATGGCACAGATCACGAGCTTTCTTGCATGATTTTCTTGATGAGTCGTACTGTAAATTGAAGACTTTGGGCAGATTGGCATCTGATAAGATCTTGAAAAATGGCCACGTTTCATGAAAGTCATCTGTCTCTATAGTTAGGTTGCATCGACACCTGTAACCGTAACTTGTCTATAGACCTCATAGACCTATGAACTATACAGTTAATATGCGGTGTATAGTTAGTAGGTCTATGATAGACCTTGTAAACAATTTGGTACAGTTGACTAGCTGATAACTAGCTGATAATCAAACAGTCAGTCCCCATCATCTGCATACTGGTTAAGATAAACTTTATCAATTCTTTTGTAGATTTAATCAGAACATGTCAATATTTTTCTATCATTTGCGATTAGTTTGAATGTTTGTGGTGATCTGATTGCCAGAATGTTTATAAGTTAGAATCGATAAAACTTGATTGCAAGTAAAACGCTCAAAATGAAAATAAGTTCACGATGACATCACTGATTGTTATCGTTGGGATGGTTGATATCGGATATTGCATTCAAGTTGCAGCGTTACCCGTCTCTATTCTGTCGATCTCATGGCCATTATTGACATCATAATCGCGCATTCGATTGACTTGAGCTTTTCAATCGTGATCAAGTTTTATTGATTTTAATCTTGAAGCACCCTGGCAGTCAGATCATATCAAACATTTAAAAACAACGCAAATGATAGAAAAATACCGATACTTTCTCATCAAATCTACAAATTTTTGTGTAAGTTCATCTTTGATGGCCACCAATCGAATAGATAAACACCAGGTAGTTCACTTGTCTATAGTAATAAAAGATGCCACCAGATAGAGATAGCTGATTGGCCGAGAATATGTACACATCTACTCAGTAGTTTGATAGTTGACAGTGGTGTATAAGTTATTATTCAGTAGTTTGATAGCTGACAGGGGTGTATAAGTTATTATTCAGTAGTTTGATAGCTAACAGTGGTGTATAAGTTATTATTCAGTAGTTTGATAGCTGACAGTGGTGTATAAGTTATTATTCAGTAGTTTGATAGCTGACAGTGGTGTATAAGTTATTATTCAGTAGTTTGATAGCTGACAGTGGTGTATAAGTTATTATTCAGTAGTTTGATAGCTGACAGTGGTGTATAAGTTATTATTCAGTAGTTTGATAGCTGACAGTGGTGTATAAGTTATTATTCAGTAGTTTGATAGCTGACAGGGGTGTATAAGTTATTATTCAGTAGTTTGATAGCTGACAGTGGTGTATAAGTTATTATTCAGTAGTTTGATAGCTGACAGGGGTGTATAAGTTATTATTCAGTAGTTTGATAGCTGACAGTGGTGTATAAGTTATTATTCAGTAGTTTGATAGCTGACAGGGGGGTATAAGTTATTATTCAGTAGTTTGATAGCTGACAGTGGTGTATAAGTTATTATTCAGTAGTTTGATAGCTGACAGTGGTGTATAAGTTATTATTCAGTAGTTTGATAGCTGACAGGGGTGTATAAGTTATTATTCATCTAGTACATACCCATCAGTAAAATGGTTTGTAGCGGGAAGCGGTGTTGTTGGTGCGCTGCAAATATAGAGGAAACTCACATTCACATCAATTATTCAGCATGAATAGGGAACCAGAGAATGTGAAGAAATACCAATGCATTCACATCAGCAAAACTACTGCCAGTTTTTTGTTGCGAAAAAATCTGATTTGACCCCCAACAGACCGTGTGATGCTTACCTTTGGCAACCTGTCTGGTAAAGAGCGTTTATCGAGCCCCCACAACAGAACTGATCAGTAAGGGTGTTCACTATCAAGTCATCTACCGCCGAATTGGCGCTACACCTCCCAGTGTCATAGAAAAGTTGAAGGCTGGCTTTATCAGACTTGTAGACTTTTGCGTAGTGAAGTTGACATACCTCGTCACCTGTCAACAAGTGTCCATTATTTCATTATTCTGACATGATGGTTGAACAATGCAATCAACAAAATAGTTAGTAGCAGATTTTTCCATGTTGTCACTGACCTATCGTGTTCATTCCTCCATACATGTAGTCTTGGTCGAGAGTTATCTTCTCAGCTAAAATTCAAAAGAGAAAGTTAGCATTCACATAACTGTATAGCTCTCTTGTACAATTGGGTTGCTGAATTCACAGCAAACTGTCATAAAGATTGTCTCAGCATATCGGAAATGAACTTTTATGCTGCCAAAATACTAGTAAAATAACTTCCTACTCTTAGTAGAAAGTTTACCACCTTCCTACTAAAATATTGTATGAAAACAGAATGCATGGTATGCATTGAAATTGACTGTAAAGTATATACATATATAGTATGTGCTATTTCTAATTGTCTGGTATCTACATGTACATGTATTATGAAGATTACGTATGATTAAAATAAATCAGAAACAGCTTTGTTAAGAATCTATAACTTTTCAATGTTGTTGTCATATGAACAACAAAGCTATGAAATGTGATCAAAGGCTAGAAGATCTTTTGCTGCTGTCTCAAGTAAATGCATTAAGGGCCTGCTTTACTTTGCCTATTAGTATCAAAATAGTTTGTCACATCAATAAAGAGCTCAGTGTGCCACAGCAAGGAGAAGATCAGTGTGCCACATCAATAAAGAGTTCATTGTGTCACAGCAAGGAAAAGATCAGTGTGTCACAGCAATAGAGGTGTTAGTGTGTCACAGTAAAGGCAATAAAGCTATTAGGGTGCCATCTGGTATTTCTCTCTAACTAGGGTCAAGACTAACATTTAGAAAAGTCTGGGTGTAAAACAGCTACTCCAGTAAAGTCCATGGACTGGCTAAATGGTGTGTACACTTTGCACACAGCGTTACAAGCAACAATACTCGCAACATTACACTCAACATTACACTCAGCATTACACTCAACATTACACTCAACATTACACTCAACATTACACTCAACATTACACTCAGCATTACACTCAGCATTACACTCAGCATTAGACTCAACATTACACTCAGCATTACACTCAGCATTACACTCAGCATTACACTCAGAACTACACTCAGCATTACACTCAACATTACACTCAACATTACACTCAACATTACACTCAACATTACACTCAGCATTACACTCAACATTACACTCAGCATTACACTCAACATTACACTCAGCATTACACTCAGCATTACACTCAGCATTACACTCAGAACTACACTCAGCGTTACATTCAACATTACACTCAGCATTACACTCAGCTATACACTCAATATTACGCTCAGCTATACACTCAGCTATACACTCAGCATTACACTCAGCATTACACTCAGCATTACACTCAAAATTACACACAACGTTACACTCAGCATTACACTCAACATTACACTCAGCATTACACTCAGCATTCCACTCAGCATTACACTCAGCATTACACCACTGTCAACGCTGTAAACTTTTTGGTGACAACATAAAAGCCTACACAGAGCATACACTGATGTGTGGATAAGTGTACAGTATTCTCGTATAGGTGCATACAGATGTCCGTGTGGTTACTGTACCAATCAACTAACTATGCCACCAGCATCTATTGGAATTATACCACAGTAGAAGTTGTAGATACAGTAAAAGAGCGGGATGCAACCATTTAGATAGGTTTGCAATACAGTTACAACTCAAATAAATTAGGCAGTTCAGATAGGTTAGGACTCTTTCCTCACACCAACAAGTCACATTCAAGTTACATACTGACCTTTCCTTCTGCAATAATCTTCGCACTGGCTATTGATAGAGTCACAGCTGTTTCCATCGATCATCTTTGGTCTAATAATGCTGGGGTCTTCAGCTTGCACATCCATTGTCATGCCAAACCCGGCATCATCAGTTGACATGCCAACCATGCAGTGGCATCTGAGATTGGGTGCATAGTATAGCGTAGTGCAGTATTAGTGTAGTACATACAGTATGGTGGAGTATAGCATAGTGCAGTATAGCATAGTGTAGTATAGCATAGTGCAGTGTAGCATAGTGCAGTATAGCATAGTGCAGTATAGCATAGTGTAGTATAGAGTAGTGCAGTAAATAGCATAGTGTAGTATAGCATAGTGCGGTATAGCATAGTATATTATAGCATAGTGCAGTATAGCATAGTGCAGTATAGCATAGTGTAGTAGAGCATAGTGCAGTATAGCTTAGTGCAGTATAGCATAGTGTAGTATAGCATAGTGCAGTATAGCCTAGTGTAGTATAGCGTACTGCAGCATAGTGTAGTATTGCATAGTGTAGTATAACACAGTATAGTGTGGTTTAGCCTAGCATTGCACAGTACAGTGTGGTACATTGCAACATATTGCAGTTCAGTCAAGTACTACCCAGTAGAGCACTGCACAGTACAACTAGCACAGTACAGTGCAATACAGTAAAGTACAGTATAGTACAAAATAATACAGCGCAGTATAAAATAGTGCAGCATAGTATAGTTAGCAAAAAATAATATAGTACAGTATATTATACCACGAAATAACATGGCATAGCTGGTAGGAGTATAGCATGGTATAACGAGATGTTCAACTTGGAATGCTAACATGCAGGTGCTGATACATTAATGGAACCACAGCCAATAACTTTGGTATTCACATACTTTTCTGAGAGAATCAGTAGATCAGGGTCTGTCCTGCAAAATAAAAACCAAAGTCATACTAAATATACACTGACAACCAACTCTAGCTATACGATTGATTGGCTGCTTGGGGCTCGTTTTAAAGCGACAAAACATTCTGATAATCAAAAGATTAACATGGAGTAGATGATGTTTTGTTGTGATCAAACTGAATTTATACAGGTAGGAGTCATCTGTCTGGAGTAGATTATATCTTGTTGTGATCAAACTGAATTTATACTGGTAGGAGTCATCTGTCTGGAGTAGATTATATCTTGTTGTGATCAAACCGAATTTATACTGGTAGGAGTCGTCTGTCTGGAGTAGATTATATCTTGTTGTGATCAAACCGAACTTATACAGGTAGGAGTCGTCTGTCTGGAGTAGATTATATCTTGTTGTGATCAAACTGAACTTATACAGGTAAGAGTCGTCTGTCTGGAGTAGATTATATCTTGTTGTGATCAAACCGAATTTATACAGGTAGGAGTCGCCTGTCTGGAGTAGATTATATCTTGTTGTGATCAAACCGAACTTATACAGGTAGGAGTCGTCTGTCTGGAGTAGATTATATCTTGTTGTGATCAAACTGAATTTATACAGGTAGGAGTTGCCTGTCTGGAGTAGATTATATCTTGTTGTGATCAAACTGAATTTATACAGGTAGGAGTCGTCTGTCTGGTGTAGATTATATCTTGTTGTGATCAAACCGAACTTATACAGGTAGGAGTCGTCTGTCTGGAGTAGATTATATCTTGTTGTGATCAAACTGAACTTATACAGGTAGGAGTCGTCTGTCTGGTGTAGATTATATCTTGTTGTGATCAAACTGAATTTATACAGGTAGGAGTCGTCTGTCTGGAGTAGATTATATCTTGCTGTGATCAAACTGAATTCATACAGGTAGGAGTCGTCTGTCTGGAGTAGATTATATCTTGTTGTGATCAAACTGAATTTATACAGGTAGGAGTTGTCTGTCTGGAGTAGATTATATCTTGCTGTGATCAAACTGAATTTATACAGGTAGGAGTCGTATGTCTGGAGTAGATTATATCTTGTTGTGATCAAACCGAATTTATACTGGTAGGAGTTGTCTGTCTAGAGTAAATTATATGTTCTTGTGATTAAACTGAATTTATACAGGTAGGAGTCGCCTGTCTGTAGTAAATTATATCATGTTGTGATCAAACTGAATTTATACTGGTAGGAGTCGTCTGTCTGGAGTAGATTATATCTTGTTGTGATCAAACTGAATTTATACAGGTAGGAGTCGTCTGTCTGGAGTAGATTATATCTTGTTGTGATCAAACTGAATTTATACAGGTAGGGGTCGTCTGTCTGGAGTAGATTATATCATGTTGTGATCAAACTGAATTTATACTGGTAGGAGTCGTCTGTCTGGAGTAGATTATATCTTGTTGTGATCAAACCGAATTTATACAGGTAGGAGTTGTCTGTCTGGAGTAGATTATATCTTGCTATGATCAAACTGAATTTATACTGGTAGGAGTCGCCTGTCTGATAAAAAAAAACTACAAGTTGAAAAAGAAAGCTCACCTGTTGCATTCAGTCCATTCCCTGTCTCCAGCAGGTCCTCCGCAGCAGTAGGGATCCTCTAGACTCGCTACAACTGTGTCTTTTACTGCCTGGGAGTCGCTGCAATGTCCAACATCAAGGAACACCTGCAAGGCAGCTGCTGAATCTCCTTTCACCCGTTCATCATGCTGGTGGCACACTTCATCACCTGATCAGCAATTGTCAGTGCTTATAAGTGTCACATGTTTCCATCCGCGTCACATGTAGAGTAGATAGGTATTGCATTTATCAGATTTCAAGTAATTTGCCTACTGATTAGACGCTCACAAGAAAAGATTTCAAAGGACTGCTATCTTACACAAGCTCTGCAAGACTGAGGTATTAGTTAGACTAGAATATCAAGAAAGTTGGTTCAAGGAAGTCAATTGCATTATGTATTTCTTAAAAGGCATAAGTAAGACAACTCCATAAAGATGAAAAACGGGTAATATGTGGATGCATGACATTTATCAACAAACAATGATAAACTCATGTAGAAGCCAAAGAATGTGGGTCCTAATTTCCAAATCTAAGTCAAAGTGAATAATCCACAGCACTGACAATTCATGAAGCAATAACTCCAAACTATAGCAATGCTAATGCAGCTAGCCAGCTATAGCAATGCTATAGCAAGATTTTGTGGCAGCATTAGTTATACTCACCAATCTCTGTTGTATAGCCATAGATGTACGTCCCTCCATCAATCTGGTTAGCTAAAACAATACATAGTTATAAACACAAGTTGAATTTGGGGGTGTGACAGCAAACCCAACCTACATAACAATATTAACAGAAGCTCTGGCTTCAAAGCAAGAGATAAGTTTTTTGATCAGTACTTTTTGATGAGCGCAAGCCTGAAGAAGTTTACCCTTAGTGCCACAATAGTTGTGACACTGGTTTCTGGCTACACGGCAGCTGGTGGCTGACACTAGGTGTGGCTTGATGACGTCCTCATCTTTGATGTATACTTCCTTTTGACGTTTGTTGTTCTCCGACCAGCTTATTCCAATTACACAACGGCATCTGTTAAAATCACAGCATGGTTGCCAGTGTGGCCCTGTTGAGCTTTAAACTTGTAATCCTAATGCTGTATCTATCTATAGAATGGTTATTATGCTAGATGAGACAAGGGAGAAAATATTTCTGATAACTAAATGACCTTGCAAGCCAATTGATGTCAAAGGTTGAGACCAATGATATACAGCCCAATTATATATTGGGGCTGTATATCATTGTTGAGACTAAAACAGATATCTCAGGCATAAATGAAGTAAACCTGTGTTACTAGCAAGACTAATATATCCTATTCCTCTTGTTCGGCAATGAAAACAGCCAAGGTGCTTCTCTACAACCTCCGACACTAGTTTATTTATACCCTGCTACATAATGTTGATGTTTAGTCATGTCTGCAGCTATGAATCTACTGATCCAAACAGGTACAAGTCACAATCATAATTTCCAGACCTCACATAAACCTAAATGGGTTGTGAGCATGTTAATATCTCTTGTTTAGGCAAAAACATTACGAACAATGGGAATTTTCACAACTCAATCTACTAACAGTGTTTTAGCAAAAGCTGGCAGAGAAGTGGTGGCAGGAATCGTTCTCATTATAGTTGTGGGAAATGGAGTGGTGGTTGGGGGAATACAGGTCCTCTGCTTGAACTTTGTACCGCGAGCATCAAAGGCACAACAAAAGGGCTTGGAAAGAATTGTGGCTACAGTATTCTTGTTTGGAGAAAAGTTGCACTTTATAGCTCGGTACAGTACTTCGAGTTGGCCTCCTCGCCCGGACTGTCTTAGTGGAGTGTTAAAGAGGTCACACATATGGTCTCCTTAATATTAACATACAAACAGTTCACACATGTAGTTCCCTAAACATTACTGTACAAGCATTTCCCATTAGTGGTCCCTAAACACCAATACACGTATCTACACAGTTATTTATTACGATGATTTAAGCGCTATGCTTCAAGCAACTTGTATATACGTATATTTTTTCCTATTACTTTGCAAACTAACTGCCACTAAAACCACCTGAAACCAGCTGAAACTACCTTAACAAAAGATGAAAGTCATTAAAAAAATATTATGTCATTAAAACCAATAATTGTCCAGTTTCAAGTCATTTATAAATACAGTTACATCAGTCCAAGGTAAAGAACGGTTGCATCAGTCCAAGATAAAGAATAGTTGCATCAGTCCAAGGTAAATAACAGTTGCCTCAGTTCAAAGTAAAGAATAAAACATTCAAACAAGAACTAAGAATGAGGCGGCAAGTAGAATGCAAAGCATATACTAGACAATATCATGATGTATACGTACCAAGCGACTGATGGACTCCACTGGTGTCTGTCATCACACTGTTTCGTGTTATGTTGGCACTCTTAACTATAACATGAGTAAATACTATCAAAATAAACCATCTTCAAAACATCAAACATCAAAACAGATATGTACCAGGCTTTATTCGTTTTAACGTACCGGTAGGCACTCTAAGCACAAACAGAGATTTTAGGTTGGGCTCACTTAACCATTCCATCATAAACTTACAAGTATAAACTGTTGTTAGGCGCAATAGATATGTAATTTTCCCTTACCATATGCATTGCAGTATGCTTGACAGTTAGTCTTTATTTCTGTACAGTCTGCTCCTTGAATGTTTTTGCTTGGAATGAGTTTTGAGTTTCGATAGATTTTACGTGTGATATCAAATGAAGATGTGCCTGTGTTGCTTCGCAAGCTAATTGGACATTGACATCTAAATGCATACAGAGATTCTGGTAGATGTTTACATGTTAACAGATATTATGTGATAATTGCAGACCAGATAATAATACACTACTACCAACAAAGAAGCATCCATAACTACTACGCACAGTTTTGATTCCAGTACCAAGAGCTGGTATACAGTATAGAAAGATGGGGTGAGTTGATTGGATACTAGTACCAACAACTAGTGTATCAAAAATACAGTGGATGCTGGCACCAGAAACCTGTATTATGGGAACTGAATAGCAGTAGCCTGTGTGCTGATTACTGATACCTTACTTTTCAGTTCTGAGAGGAGAGGTTGTTGTTGGTACTGTTGATGGTACTGAAGTTGTTTTAGGAGAAGTTGAGGTGCTAAAATGAGAGCATTAAATGGTTAGTAAGAACAAACCTTTTACGGTTTGTCAAATTACTGTTACTAACTACCTCTAAAGTACTGTTACTAACTACCTCTAAAGTACTGTTACCAACTACCTCTAGAGTACTGTTACTAACTACCTCTAAAATACTGTTACTAACTACCTCTAAAGTACTGTTACTAACTACCTCTAAAGTACTGTTACTAACTACCTCTAAAGTACTGTTACTAACTACCTCTAAAGTACTGTTACTAACTACCTCTAAAGTACTGTTACTAATGATCTCATTTGTCATTAGCTCTTTGGATAGAACTGAAATTACCTACTGCTATATATGAACTTCTAATAAGAATCTCATGATTAGCTTGTTTATCAGTCAAACAATCTAGCAACTGGTGGCAGTCAAAATTATACAGTTATACAATTTGTAATATCTCTATCTACTCTATAATATATCTAATACTTCTAATCTATAAAGTTAAGCGAGCGATACAACTAGTTTCTTGTTACGTTAAATCTGCTGTTTAGGTCAATTAATAAGACAGGTTTAAGGTTTCCATCTACAGGTTCAAAATGAATAGGGCAACAATACTATTGTAAAAGGATTTGGTGATTGCAGTCATCAAAAATTTTAACGTGTTATATGCTAGTTACTCCATATCTTCCATACTTATTAACACATGTGAAGTGCTTCATTGTAGAAGTGCCTGCAACACTTGACCATTTACAGCAGAAGTTGTTGTCTATCAAAGCTACTAAACCAAAGGCATCCCTTGACAATGCGACACAACTGGGTACTTGATAAGTAACAGACAGATCTGGTCCAACAGTGTAGCTCCATGCGACGGCTGCACAAACCTTCTCACCTGTAAGAAACATTTACTTAGCTATACGACTGGTTTCAGCTAACTATCATGGAGTGTATGTTGGTTACAACTACATAAATGGTCTGTCACTGTCACTGTCAATACAGTTCGCTAGTATCATTCATTTTCTTCTAATCACAGACACCAATATCACAAACAATGAGCAAGAAAAGCTCACACTGCTACTTGATCTTCTGTAACTCAAGTAAGACGGAAGTTTGCTATTTGAGTTCTGTGTAAGTTTGAGTCAGTGAACTGAGCTAGACTACTTCACCTGTTTAAGTCTATCAACAATTGTGTGAGAGAGTTATAACTACTACTCACTGCTAAGGTTCTAAGATATTGCCTTGTGATAACACTGGAAGTAACAATGTTGCACTGGTGTGTCTAGCATATCAGTATGTAGAAGTTATAGCAGCCTTCAAAACCCTTATAACTATAATAAAAACCAATCAGTGGCCAATAAGACTCCAGCCTATATCAAACTACCTGATCAGAGTAGCAAGGTGATGTAAAGAGTCGGTTTCATTTTCTCTTGTCAAATATTTACAAGTCTCAGGTATATGCTCATCTACACAGCGTCTTATTACAGGTATATGCTCATCTACAAAGTGTCTTATTACAGGTATATGCTCATCTACACAGTGTCTTATTACAGATATATGCTCATCTACACAGTGTCTTATTACAGATATATGCTCATCTACACAGTGTCTTATTACAGGTATATGCTCATCTACAAAGTGTCTTATTACAGGTATATGCTCATCTACACAGTGTCTTATTACAGATATATGCTCATCTACACAGTGTCTTATTACAGGTATATGCTCATCTACACACTGTCTTATTACATATATATGCTCATCTACACAGCGTCTTATTACAGATATATGCTCATCTACACAGTGTCTTATTACAGGTATATGCTCATCTACACACTGTCTTATTACATATATATGCTCATCTACACAGTGTCTTATTACAGGTATATGCTCATCTACACACTGTCTTATTACAGGTATATGCTCATCTACACACTGTCTTATTACAGATATATGCTCATCTACACAGTGTCTTATTACAGGTATATGCTCATCTACACAGTGTCTTATTACATATATATGCTCATCTACACAGTGTCTTATTACAGGTATATGCTCATCTACACAGTGTCTTATTACATATATATGCTCATCTACACAGTGTCTTATTACAGATATATGCTCATCTACACAGTGTCTTATTACAGGTATATGCTCATCTACACAGTGTCTTATTACAGATATATGCTCATCTACACAGTGTCTTATTACAGGTATATGCTCATCTACACAGTGTCTTATTACATATATATGCTCATCTACACAGTGTCTTATTACAGATATATGCTCATCTACACAGTGTCTTATTACAGGTATATGCTCATCTACACACTGTCTTATTACAGATATATGCTCATCTACACAGTGTCTTATTACAGGTATATGCTCATCTACACACTGTCTTATTACAGATATATGCTCATCTACACAGTGTCTTATTACAGGTATATGCTCATCTACACAGTGTCTTATTACATATATATGCTCATCTACACAGTGTCTTATTACAGATATATGCTCATCTACACAGTGTCTTATTACAGGTATATGCTCATCTACGAAGTGTCTTATTACAGGTATATGCTCATCTACACAGTGTCTTATTACAAGTATATGCTCATCTACACAGTGTCTTATTACAGATATATGCTCATCTACACAGTGTCTTATTACAGGTATATGCTCATCTACACAGTGTCTTATTACAGGTATATGCTCATCTACACAGTGTCTTATTACAGATATATGCTCATCTACACAGTGTCTTATTACAGGTATATGCTCATCTACGAAGTGTCTTATTACAGGTATATGCTCATCTACACAGTGTCTTATTACAAGTATATGCTCATCTACACAGTGTCTTATTACAGATATATGCTCATCTACACAGTGTCTTATTACAGGTATATGCTCATCTACACAGTGTCTTATTACAGGTATATGCTCATCTACACAGTGTCTTATTACAGATATATGCTCATCTACACAGTGTCTTATTACAGGTATATGCTCATCTACAAAGTGTCTTATTACAGATATATGCTCATCTACACAGTGTCTTATTACAGGTATATGCTCATCTACACAGTGTCTTATTACAGGTATATGCTCATCTACACAGTGTCTTATTACAGATATATGCTCATCTACACAGTGTCTTATTACAGATATATGCTCATCTACACACTGTCTTATTACAGATATATGCTCATCTACACAGTGTCTTATTACAGATATATGCTCATCTACACACTGTCTTATTACAGATATATGCTCATCTACACAGTGTCTTATTACAGGTATATGCTCATCTACACAGTGTCTTATTACAGATATATGCTCATCTACACAGTGTCTTATTACAGGTATATGCTCATCTACACAGTGTCTTATTACAGATATATGCTCATCTACACAGTGTCTTATTACAGATATATGCTCATCTACACAGTGTCTTATTACAGATATATGCTCATCTACACAGTGTCTTATTACAGGTATATGCTCATCTACACACTGTCTTATTACATATATATGCTCATCTACACAGTGTCTTATTACAGATATATGCTCATCTACACAGTGTCTTATAACAGATATATGCTCATCTACACAGTGTCTTATTACAGGTATATGCTCATCTACACAGTGTCTTATTACAGGTATATGCTCATCTACACAGTGTCTTATCACAGGTATATGCTCATCTACAAAGTGTCTTATTACAGATATATGCTCATCTACACAGTGTCTTATTACAGATATATGCTCATCTACACAGTGTCTTATTACAGATATATGCTCATCTACACAGTGTCTTATTACAGATATATGCTCATCTACACAGTGTCTTATTACAGATATATGCTCATCTACACAGTGTCTTATTACAGATATATGCTCATCTACACAGTGTCTTATTACAGATATATGCTCATCTACACACTGTCTTATTACAGATATATGCTCATCTACGAAGTGTCTTATTACAGATATATGCTCATCTACGAAGTGTCTTATTACAGATATATGCTCATCTACACAGTGTCTTATTACAGATATATGCTCATCTACACACTGTCTTATTACAGATATATGCTCATCTACGAAGTGTCTTATTACAGATATATGCTCATCTACACAGTGTCTTATTACAGGTATATGCTCATCTACTCAGTGTCTTATTACAGATATATGCTCATCTACACAGTGTCTTATTACAGGTATATGCTCATCTACACAGTGTCTTATTACAGATATATGCTCATCTACACAGTGTCTTATTACAGATATATGCTCATCTACACAGTGTCTTATTACAGATATATGCTCATCTACACAGTGTCTTATTACAGATATATGCTCATCTACACACTGTCTTATTACAGATATATGCTCATCTACACAGTGTCTTATTACAGGTATATGCTCATCTACACAGTGTCTTATTACAGATATATGCTCATCTACACAGTGTCTTATTACAGGTATATGCTCATCTACACAGTGTCTTATTACAGATATATGCTCATCTACACAGTGTCTTATTACAGATATATGATGAGAGCTGGAGTAACACTACCGATACTTCAGCTGCAATATTCCAGTTATTGATTATTTTGTTTTACTGTTTTTTAATATGTTAAATATTTTAAATAGATTGCCATTCAGACACAAGTTATGGATATATAAGTAGTTCTCATTAATAACCATGATTTTTTAAGGCTTTTTTCCTTGGGCTAACTACGCTGTACTACTCACTCACTCAGAAGTAAAATTGAGTATGTAAGTTTTTAAAATTAAATTATTGAATATTATAAAAAGTATCGATTTCAAGTGGCAGTTAGTCTCTAAATTCCTCCATATAACAAAATAATCTATACTGAACCCACCAAGTACTGTTTTTAATTTACTTCCTGGTTTTTATTGACTTCCCTTACAACTTCATTTATAAAAAATTTTTTAATGAACTCAGTGACATTCAGCACTCTATAAATATCTCACTACATAGATATACTGTTTTAGTTTAGCCTTTAGTTAGGCTTTGTTAAGGTCATGTTGAGGTCATGTGTCATTGCACTTTGGCCTGTTTATGTTCATGTACTGTTATACTTTGGGCCTGGTTTTGTAAAACTGTTGTTTAGATCATGTTGTTCTTAAACACTGTTCTGTTTCATCTTGGTTATGTTCATGCGCTGTGTTGACTCAGCCTGGTTATGTTCATGCGCTGTGTTGACTCAGCCTGGTTATGTTCATGTGCTGTGTTGCTTCAGTCTGGTTATGTTCATGTGCTGTGTTGCTTCAGTCTGGTTATGTTTATATGCTGTGTTGCTTCAGCCTGATTATGTTCATATGCTGTGTTGTTTCAGCCTGGTTATGTTCATGTGCTGTGTTGTTTCCGCCTGGTGATGTTCATTTGCTGTGTTGTTTCCGCCTGGTTATGTTCATTTGCTGTGTTGCTTCAGCCTGGTTAGGTTCATGCGTTGTGTTGACTCAGCCTGATTATGTTCATGTGTCGTGTTGATTCAGCCTGGTTATGTTCATGCGCTGTGTAGCTTCAGTCTGGTTATGTTCATGCGCTGTGTAGCTTCAGTCTGGTTATGTTCATGTGCTGTGTTGACTCAGTCTGGTTATGTTCATGTGTTGTGTAGCTTCAGCCTGGTTATGTTCATGCGGTGTGTTGCTTCAGTCTGGTTATGTTCATGTGCTGTGTTGCTTCAGTCTGGTTATGTGCATGCGTTGTGTTGCTTCAGCCTGATTATGTTCATGTGTTGTGTTGACTCAGCCTGATTATGTTCATGTGTCGTGTTGATTCAGTCTGGTTATGTTCATGTGCTGTGTTGCTTCAGTCTGGTTATGTTCATGTGCTTTGTTGTTTCAGTCTAGTTATGTTTATGCGCTGTGTTGCTTCAGCCTGGTTATGTTCATGTGCTGTGTTGCTTCAGTCTAGTTATGTTCATGTGCTGTGTTGCTTCAGTCTAGTTATGTTCATGTGCTGTGTTGCTTCAGCCTGGTTATGTTCATGTGTTGTGTTGCTTCAGCCTGATTATGTTCATGTGTTGTGTTGCTTCAGCCTGATTGTGTTCATGTGTTGTGTTGCTGCAGTCTGATTAGGTTCATGTGCTCCTGTGTTTGTGCACTGCTATATTTAAGCCTGGTACTCTTGTTGAACATCTAGGTCATGTTGTGCTTATGCCCATATACTGCTACATTCATGCTATTAAATTCATTCTATATTGAAATTGAGAATATATATATAAAATATATATATATATTCTAAATATATATACTTAAAAATTTATTCTTAATCTTATATTTAAAATTTAATTTTATATATTTATATATATTTGAAAATATATATATTCTATATTGAATTGAAATTCATTCTATATACTGGTGTCAGCCACTCTCTAATGACACATTCCTAGTTAGACAATAGCGATAGCGATAGGCCCTTACCAAGTGTTATACCATTTGCTAGCTTAGACTGAGCTCCAGTGATATTTAGTCTTTTGTCTTTCACTACAACAAAGCATTGAAATCATACTTGAATGAGTCAGTTAAACAAATGAATCAGTTAAAACATTCAACATTTGACGATCAGCAAAACTGCAGAATAGTGTTTCCTAGTGGCAGACGCATTCGATTACCAACGAGTTATGATACTGCTAGTTATGATACATACTTTCCTTTGCACAATAGGTTTTGCAGAGACTTGTGGCTTGTTGGCAGTTGCTAGCTTGTACATTCTTGTCTGGTATAATCCCACCAGCTGGCACAATATGTGGGCTCCAATTGAAGCTTCCATAAGACCTGCTTGAGGTGAAGGAGCAGGCGCAACTGTATAAAAAACAAGTAAAATTTATAATATAATAATACATCTTTCTAAAATATATAAAGATTTATCTTACATAGGAAAACTACAAAGTTGATAACACAACTCCATAAAAACATGGATACAAAAGACCTTGTCTTATGAGCTTAATTTCAGCCCTTCACTAGTGGTAGGCGTTACATAAATCAATTGACATATATTTTTATGATATACACTTTATATCTCATTCCTAAAGTACTCAACATTTGAAACATTTTATCTTTTTACTTGCTATTACATGTACATGTATGTCAGCTCTCACCCAGCAAACACTTTTCTTTCAAGCAGTTTTTACCCTTACAACTTTGGTGCATCTCTTCAGAAATAGCTACAGCCAATTAGGCTCTACTCAGACTCGACACATATGCTGGTATGATTTTCAATTTTTGACTGTTTTATGGAGGTCTGTTGAACTTTAATTTTGGTAAAACAACTCCAACAGGAAACCTTTTACTCTATAAACATTCTCTTATGGTTCAAGGCAACTTCAAAGCAAAGCCACTTCTCGGCTGATCCATCTAAAAGCCATGTAGACAACAAGCCTTGTATTAGTTCAACCAGATTGCATATACACATGTTACTAACTATAGTAGCTCCAGACCTCATTACCTAAAACCTTTCATTTCAAGGAAGATCTATAGTACGAATGAATGTAGCGCATGCTGTTATAAACACACTAACCTATATCCTGGAAATTTTGTAGTTGTTGACTCAGGTGAAGCAGTCAGAGTTGGTTGTTTTGATGGGATAGTTGTTGGTCTCAAAGTAGTTGTTGTTGGTTTTATTGTGGTGGTTGGTTTTGTTGCGTTGGTTGATGGTTTTGTTGTGGTGGTTGTCGATGTTGTTGTGGTAGTTGCCAGTTTTGTTGTAGTTGTTGTTGATGCTGATGTGGTGGTAGTTGGTTTTATCGGGGTTGGTGCTGGTTTTGTTGTGGTGGTTGTCGGTTTTGATGTAGTGGTGGTCGTCGGTTTTGTTGTGGTTGTTGTAGAGGTGGTTGTCGGTTTAGTTATGATTCTTGTTGAATTTGTTGTGGTTGTCGTTGATTCTGTTGTGGTGATTGTCGGTTTTGTTGTGGTTGTTGATGCTGATGTGGTGGTTGATGGTTTTATTGTGGTTGTTGTTGATGCTGATGTGGTGGTTGTTGATGTTGTTGTAGTAGTTGTTGATGTTGCTGTGGTAGTTGCCGGTTTTGTTGTGGTTGTTGTTGATGCTGATGTGGTGGTTGTTGGTTTTATTGTGTTTGTTGTTGGTTTCGTTGTGGTGGTTGCCGGTTTTGTTGTAATGGTGATCCTCGGTTTTGTTGTGGTTGTTGTAGAGGTGGTTGTCGGCTTAGTTATGATTGTTGTTGGTTTTGTTGTGGCTGTTGTTGGTTCTGTTGTAGTGGTTGTCGGTTCTGTTGTAGATGTTAGTTTTATTGAGGTTGTTGTATGTTCTGTCGTAGGGGTGGTAAATTTTGTTATGGTTGTTGTTGGTTCGGCTGTAGAGGTGGTTATCAGCTTTATTGCAGTGGTTGATGGTTCTTTAGCAGCATTACTAGTTGCGACCATTGTGATAGTTTTCTGTTTTGGAGTTGTCAGTTTTTTAATAACAGTTGCTAGTTCTTTTTTAGTTGTTGATTGACTCTGTGTTGTCGGATTAATAGGAAATTTAACAGTTTGTGTGACAACAGTAGTAGAAGTTGGATAGTCAGCAGTGGTTGGTAAGTCACTTGTTGTGGATTGAGTAGACCAAAAGGCTTGCACACCCTGAGGAGCTGAAACCAAAAAAACTGATTGAAAGACAAGATAGGTTTGTACATTGCTGCAATTTGAAAACAGCTAAGATTACACCATAAACTTATTAACTATAATTTAATAGTTAATAGATCTATGGATCACACACACAAAAGTGTGCAAGTTGATAAAAATATTATGCTAGATAAATAACAAAACATTTTGTAATTTAAGCCAGTTATATGCAGTATTTACTCTTTTGTGCCAGTGCGACCGAAGCAGATCTTATGGCTTAAAGAAACCTTTATGAGAACATAATTTGTCTGCAATTGAATAACTACTGCCATATTGCACAAAAGTGCTTTAAGAGCTACATTATTATGGATAAAAAAATCTTTACAGTGCCAACATATACATTATATGCACTAATACACATTAACATAGAATATGTATGCAATAGATTACAGCTGCATGTATTTACTTTTGTAACAATGCTGGACAAATCTCAATCTTTTCACTGTTCACCTGCTGGTTTTGTGCGTAGTCTGCAATGCATCAGACTAAAGGTTTATGGTATCAAATATGAGATTAAATTGTGAAACTATTGTGCCTATAACCAATAAAACAGATGTTGTATACATCTCAAAACTATTCCAGCTACAAGAAGTATGCTTATTGCCAATGAGGGGTAAAAAGTTGATTTTACGCTGAAGGTTGTATTCTGTTTTGCATCAGTAAAAAACTGGAAAAGGTGAAAGGCAGAATTTGCAACTACTTCCAGACCCATTTTGTCAAAATACCTGTAAACATTTCTTTCGTTTAAACTTTAGATCACCTAAAAATTAAAAGAGTCAGGTCAAGGAAAACAAATTCAAGTTGTAACAGGCGCAATCTCTAGGAAGATGGTCATGTTTATAATTTGCCTATCTGCAATAACAGTAGTAATAGGAGTAACATCAGAGTAATAATATGAGTAACATCACAGTAGTAATATGAGTAACATCACAGTAGTAATATGAGTAACATCACAGTAATAATATGAGTAACATCACAGTAGTAATTTGAGTAACATCACAGTAGTAATATGAGTAACATCACAGTAGTAATATGAGTATCATCGCAGTAATAATATGAGTAACATCACAGTAGTAATATGAGTAACATCACAGTAGTAATATGAGTAACATCACAGTAATAATGTGAGTGACATCACAGTAGTAATATGAGTAACATCACAGTAGTAATATGAGTAACATCACAGTAGTAATATAAGTAACATCAGAGTAGTAATTTGAGTAACATCACAGTAGTAATATGAGTAACATCAGAGTAGTAATTTGAGTAACATCACAGTAATAATATAAGTAACATCACAGTAATAATATGAGTAACATCACAGTAGTAATATGAGTAACATCACAGTAGTAATATGAGTAACATCACAGTAGTAATATAAGTAACATCAGAGTAGTAATTTGAGTAACATCACAGTAGTAATATAAGTAACATCAGAGTAGTAATTTGAGTAACATCACAGTAGTAATATAAGTAACATCACAGTAATAATATGAGTAACATCACAGTAGTAATATGAGTGACATCACAGTAGTAATATGAGTAAGTAAATATGAGCTCAAAAATAAACTTTTCAATAAAAGTTGCGTAGATAAAATATGACAAATCAGCCTTTTAGGATTAGCTGCTATTACACACCAAGCATATGTTTAACAACGAGAAAATTGTTAGTTTTGCTTTAGGTAATGGAACCTTCGAACATTGTTAGCCTATCAGACTCAAGCTAACTGCCATTGTAGTAACACCATGCATGAGTTGTAAAGAAGGTATGTATACCAAGTGTCATTCGTGCAGTACATTAGGCGATGCCTGCGTATGTCTAGTGTGGCTGTTAGTTTTCTTTTTTGTAATTCAAATTGAGTTATAGAATTCACTTCACTCTGCATATGAATAAATTAGGATTTATTTCCTTATTATTAAATGCACGTAAAACCCTTAAAAATCATAAGGGGTGTACAAGGGGTGTACTAGGGGTGTACTAGGAATATCACCAAAATGAGTTAATTTTGCCAGCATGCCCTTAAAAGTACAGAGCGAAATACAACAAAGTTTTCTCTGTGATTGTTTAAGGCTAGTCATTTCTCACCTGAAGTGAACTCAAACATGGCCTCGTCTGAGGGGTCCAGCTGGTCAACATTGGTAACTTTAAATGTGTATGGTGAGCTGTCAAACCTGTAGAAGGGGGCACAAGAGCTGCTAGTTGACATTAGCTCTATAATTGGTCAATGGTCAATAGAATATCCACCAGTAAATAATAATAAACTGAGCTCTATGATTGGTCAATGGTCAATAGAATATCCACTAGTAAATAACAATAAACTGAGCTCCATGACTGGTCAATAGAATATCCACCAGCAAATAGTAATAAACTGAGCTCTATGACTGGTCAATGGTCAATAGAATATCCACCAGTAAATAACAATGAACTGAGCTCTATGACTGGTCAATGGTCAATAGAATATCCACCAGTAAATAACAATAAACTGAGCTCCATGACTGGTCAATAGAATATCCACCAGTAAATAGTAATAAACTGAGCTCCATGACTGGTCAATGGTCAATAGAATATCCACCAGTAAAAAACAATAAACTAGTTAGATCTCAGCAGATTATCCATCAAATCGCAGCCAAAGACGTGAATAAAAATTCTTTGCTTCTGAGCTGAACAACAAATCCATTTGGTCTAGCAACCTGAGTAGTCAATAGAGGGTGACTAGCTGCGTTAGAAACTATCAAAAACACACATATTTTAACTCTGGTGTGTGCAGATAAGATTAACATTAGTTTCAGCAGTAATCTACCGCTAATCTACTGCTGCCTTTTATTGAAGGAGAGAACAAAACTCACAAGTCCCTATAGCCTGAACAAAGGCATTTTATGCTACGTTATTACTCATACATTAAACAAACTTATGACAGATGATTGCTTGTAATCGAGCTGATTGGAAATCTGCTATCATACGTAAACCACAACCATAGACAGTCATTGCTTCTTCGACTAACTGCGAGAGAGAGGTAGAGAGAGAGAGAGAGGGAGAGAGAGAGAGGGAGGGAGAGAGAGAGGGAGGTAGAGAGAGAGAGAGGTAGAGAGAAAGAGAGGTAGAGAGAGAGAGGGAAAGAGAGAGGGAGGTAGAGAGAGAGAGAGGGAGAGAGAGAGGGAGGTAGAGAGAGAGGGAGAGAGAGAGAGAGGTAGAGAGAGAGAGAGAGGGAGAGAGAGAGAGGGAGGGAGAGAGAGAGGGAGGTAGAGAGAGAGAGGTAGAGAGAAAGAGAGGTAGTGAGAGAGAGGGAAAGAGAGAGGGAGGTAGAGAGAGAGAGAGGGAGAGAGAGAGGGAGGTAGAGAGAGAGGGAGAGAGAGAGAGAGGTAGAGAGAGAGAGAGGGGGGAGAGAGGGATAGAGAGAGGTAGAGAGAGAGAGAGGTAGAGAGAGAGGGAGGGAGAGGTAGAGAGAGAGAGAGAGAGAGAGAGAGAGAGAGAGAGAGAGAGAGAGAGAGAGAGAGAGAGAGAAAGAGAGAGAGGTAGAGAGAGAGAGAGGTAGAGAGAGAGGGGGGAGAGAGGGATAGAGAGAGGTAGAGAGAGAGGGGGGAGAGAGGGATAGAGAGAGGTAGAGAGAGAGAAGGAGAGAGAGAGAGGTAGAGAGAGAGAGAGAGAGAGAGAGAGAGAGAGAGAGGGAGAGAGGGATAGAGAGAGGTAGAGAGAGAAAGTGAGAGAAAGAGGGAGAGAGAGAGAGAAAGAGAGAGAAAGAGAGAGAGGGAGAGAGAGGGAAAGAGAGGAGAGAGAAGGAGAGAGAAGGAGGGAGAAAGAGGGAGAGAGGGATAGAGCAAGAGGAGAGCATGAGAGAGTGAAAGGAGAGGTAAAGAGAAAAAAAGGGGGAGAAAGAAAGTGGAGAGAGAAAGAGAGGAGAAGTAAAGAGAGATAGAGAGAGGGAGAGATAGAGAGAGGTAGAGAGTGAGAAAGAGGTAGAGAGAGAGAGAGAGAGGTAGAGAGAGAGAGAGAGAGAGAGAGAGGGAGAGAGGGATAGAGCAAGAGGAGAGCATGAGAGAGTGAAAGGAGAGGTAAAGAGAAAAAAAGGGAGAGAAAGAAAGTGGAGAGAGAAAGAGAGGAGAAGTAAAGAGAGATAGAGAGAGGGGAGAGAGGAGGGAGAGGAGAGGTAGAGAGAAAGACAGTGAGAGGAGAGAGAGTAAGAAAGTGAGAGAGAGGAAAAGAGAGAGAGAGAGAGAAGAAGAAGAGAAGGAGAGGGAGAGAAAGATTACCCTTAGGATGGTAAATACCATTGGATCATGTTCGATGGATCTGAAACCCAAATGCGTTTAGAGCAAAAGTGTGGAGAAGAGGTGAAGACTTCATAGCTGTCATATTTACTGTCTGACAGCTCCGTCACAGACAGAGTTGCTCCTCCACATTTCTTCAGATCGATGCCCTACAAAAAGGCAGCAAACTAAAATACTTGCTAACTGATAAATAGACCCTAAAGATGATTTGATAAAATTAAGGTTCAGCTGATCTTGATTGCAAACTAATGACTCAATACCCAACACTCATGGTACCAGACCTACCGATAGTGTCAGGTCACATAGTAACAGGAGCCTTTGATACTGTCAACTCAATGCTGTGAACTTTAATAACAGAGTACCATGCGTTATTAAAGTTAGTAGCGACTACCATGCGAAATTTCTCGTTACACTGGTCAGTATTATAGCAAATATTACGCATGTAATCACAAATATAATCATCAAGAGCAGACTGCAGCTATGCAGTGCAAGATCACACATGTTATGTATTACTATAGTTTCAATTTTAATATATTATTTTATTAAAAATATTTAATACTTACAATGAATCGCACATACACAACTGTGTCAGAGGTTGATTTTTTTAGAGTGAAAGAACAGTCGCCACTTGAAGAAGGTTTATCTTTTCCATGAAGGCTGATAACTCCTCGTGATATTTTGCTCACATCTAGTACCCCTCCGCAGTTTTCTAGCAACTCGACTACAAGTGATCAGAAAAAAGCAAAATTGCGGCTTGCAATCACAGTTTCTACAACTGAACAAAATCCATGCTATAATCTTCAAACAAGCTGATATTGTCAAGCGCTGATGAGAGTGATGACGACTCCAGCAGATGAGGAGTCAAAATAAGTACGATGAAGCAAATGGAAACTTATTCTAGGCTTAGAAGTTTTTCTTACTGTGTGAAGCCAAGCAAACTCCCAGTAATGCTAGGGTAACAAGAACAGACAGGTCGTTGGTGGACATTGTCTTAGCATAGGAGTAAAATATTGTATCACTCAGTCCCAGCTGTTCTCTCACACGTTCAGTGAGCTCCTGCACCTTTATGCTCATCACGGCATCACCTATCGTATGAACAGATAGGTCATATCTCAACCAATCGTATGTTCAGATAGGTCAATCTCAACCTATTTTCTGAAGGCATTGGAAAACATTTAGTATCTTACACAATGATCATTGATGTCTACTCAACCCCCTCAACTCAATTGGCCTTAATTCAACCTCCCTCAACTCAATTGATCTTAATTCAACACCCTCAACTCAATTGATCTTAATTCAACCCCCTCAACTCAATTGATCTTAATTCAACCCACTCAACTCAATTGATCTTAATTCAACCCCCTCAACTCAATTGATCTTAATTCAACCCACTCAACTCAATTGATCTAAATTCAACCCCCTCAACTCAAGTGATCTTAATTCAACCCATCAACTCAATTGATCTTAATTCAACCCACTCAACTCAATTGATCTTAATTCAACCCCCTCAACTCAATTGATCTTAATTCAACCCACTCAACTCAATTGATCTAAATTCAACCCCCTCAACTCAAGTGATCCTAATTCAACTCATCAATTCAATTGATCTCAATACAACTCCCAATGTTCATGTCATTAAGGCCTTTCTGCACTGCATGGGTAAGTAGTTTTCATCCCTGTATCTCACAACGACATCCATGCTGGCAGAAGGTGGGTCGGGTTTCAACTCATCACTATCCCATTGATTTTATCACAACTGTATGACTAGGAGTAGTGGTACCATACAGATTTGTGGTTGGGCACCTGCTATAGGTTGCCTATCAAGAAGACTATTCATACAGATTGGAATTCAGTCAGAAGAGCATTAGGACCTCATAAGACACCCGTGTTAAATAACTCCAGAGCAAGTGATGCACTGAGACATTTTATTACATAAGAAAACAAAGTATTATTTGTAAAAATATATATATACAAATAGTGTGCATTAAATGGAATGATTGACAGATTACGATTGTAAAACAAGGTAAAATGGCCCATGGAATGATTGGCAGATTACGATTGTAAAACCAAATAAAATGGCCCATGAAATGATTGACAGATTACGATTGTAGAACAAGGTAAAATGGCCCATGGAATGATTGTCCATTGAAGTGTAGAGATTGAAGATTAAAAATAAAAAAAGCTTTAAATATTGTCATCTAAAATTTTAGTGTTGTTGCTCAACCAATCAGCCGCCTAGTGATTGAAACGCAGCAGAGAACCGATCAGACAAATGCTGAGTACCATCCATGAGTTAGTCGTAACAGATGATTTGCTATTCTCATCAGCGAGTGTAGTAATTCCTACAAATATACACAATATATCTTACTAAAGCAGTCACCACAACTAGTCATGTTATATACATGTCACAACAACTAGTCATGTTATATACACATCTTACTAAAGTAGTCACCACAACTAGTCCTGTTATATACACATCTTACTAAAGTAGTCACCACAACTAGTCCTGTTATATACACATCTTACTAAAGTAGTCACCACAACTAGTCCTGTTATATACACATCTTACTAAAGCAGTCACAACAACTAGTCCTGTTATATACACATTTTACTAAAGCAGTCACAACAACTAGTCCTGTTATATATACATCTTACTAAAGTAGTCACCACAACTAGTCATGTTATATACACATCTTACTAAAGTAGTCACCACAACTAGTCATGTTATATACACATCTTACTAAAGTAGTCACCACAACTAGTCCTGTTATATACACATCTTACTAAAGTAGTCACCACAACTAGTCCTGTTACATGCACATCTTACTAAAGCAGTCACCACAACTAGTCCTGTTATATATACATCTTACTAAAGCAGTCACAACAACTAGTCCTGTTATATACACATCTTACTAAAGTAGTCACCACAACTAGTCCTGTTATATGTACATCTTACTAAAGCAGTCACCACAACTAGTCCTGTTATATATACATCTTACTAAAGTAGTCACCACAACTAGTCCTGTTATATACACATCTTACTAAAGCAGTCACCACAACTAGTCCTGTTATATACACATCTTACTAAAGCAGTCACCACAACTAGTCATGTTATATACACATCTTACTAAAGTAGTCACCACAACTAGTCCTGTTATATACACATCTTACTAAAGTAGTCACCACAACTAGTCCTGTTATATGTACATCTTACTAAAGTAGTCACCACAACTAGTCCTGTCATATGCACATCTTACTAAAGTAGTCACCACAACTAGTCCTGTTATATACACATCTTACTAAAGTAGTCACCACAACTAGTCCTGTTATATACACATCTTACTAAAGCAGTCACCACAACTAGTCCTGTTATATATACATGTTACTAAAGTAGTCACCACAACTAGTCCTGTTATATATACATCTTACTAAAGCAGTCACCACAACTAGTCATGTTATATACACATCTTACTAAAGTAGTCACCACAACTAGTCATGTTATATACACATCTTACTAAAGTAGTCACCACAACTAGTCCTGTTATATGTACATCTTACTAAAGTAGTCACCACAACTAGTCCTGTCATATGCACATCTTACTAAAGTAGTCACCACAACTAGTCCTGTTTGAAAACAAAAGCATCTAATAGATTATGAAAATGTCTCACTGTATAGGAGCACATCGGTAGCATCAGTTCCATGCTTGTTCTCAGCCTTGCAGACATAATAGACCATGTCTCCGGGTTCAACAGTGAGCAGGGTGAGAGTGTAAAACATAGATTCCATCGTGCTCAGGCTGCCGATAATCATTACCTGAAAAAAGTAAATGCTGTGATGTACAGAATGAAGAAATACTATACCGCAGAGAGCATTGAGAGACTGTCCATTATAGAATGGAACAGTAGTGTACAAAAAGGGGAAAAACTGCGCTGTACAGAGATAGAGAAAAAACTGTACAGTATAAAGGACTGGCTGCACTGTACAGAGAGGGGAAACAGTACTGTATTAGAGGGAAGACATGGTACTGTGTAGAATGGTGATCCGGTACAGCATAGAGGGGAGAGACTGTACTGTGTAGAGAGGGGGATACTGTATACAAGTGAGAAACTGCACTATGTAGAGTGGTGATCCTGTACAGCAAAAAGGGGAGAGAATGTATACAAGTGAGAAACTGTACTATATAGAGTAGTGATACTGTACAACAAAGAGAGGAGAGATTGAACTGTATAAAAAAGCGACTATACTATTCTGGGTAGAGAAAGATGACACACTCTGCAAAGTAAACAGCTTTCAAACTTTTTTCAAAACTTGAACACATACTTCCTGTCACCAGTGTTATGCCAGCTTGAATAACATAGCCTCAGGTACAAACCTTTTGTTCCACTTTATACTTCCTATCACTGCTGATTACACTAGCTTGTGAAAAG